>NC_045436.1:87342334-87546190 GCF_002776525.5 Piliocolobus tephrosceles
GGGGAGCATCACACACCAGGGCCTATCAGGGGATCAGGGGCTAGGAGAGGGATAGCATTAGGAGAAATACCTAATGTAGGCGATGGGTTGATGGGTGCAGCAAACCACCTTGGCACATGCATATGTAACAAAACTGTAGGTTCTGCACATGTACCCCAGAACTTAAAGTAGAAAAATACTTTAATTTAATTTAATTTAAAAAAAGAAAAGAGAGAGACAGTAATACAATAAGGAAGGGACTTTAACACCAAAGTGACAGCACTAAACAGATTATCAAGGCAGAACCAAAGAAACATTAGATGTAAATAGGACCCTAGATCAAATAGACCTAGTGGAGTGGGCATTTACAGAACATTCTATCCAATGACACAATATAATTCTTCTCATTTGCACATGAAACATTTTCCAAACTAGACAATATGGTCAGGCCACAAAAGTCTCAATGAATTTTTAAAAACCAAAATCATATTAAGTATATTCTAAAATCACAGTGAAGTACAACTAAAAACAAATATCAGGCCGGGCGTGGTGACTGACACCTGTAATCCTAGCACTTTGGGAGGCCAAGGCGAGTGGGTCACTTGAAGCCAGGAGTTCAAGACCAGCCAGGCCAACATGGTGAAACTCCATCTCTACTAAAAATAAAAATAAAAATAAAAAAATTTAAAAAGCCTAGTGTGGTGATACACGCCTGTAATCCCAGCTATTCTGGAGGCTGAGGCAGGAGAATTGCTTGAACCCAGGAAGTGGAAGTTGCAGTGAGATGAGATCACGCCATGCACTCCAGCCTAGGTGACAAAGTGAGACACTGTCTCAAAATAGAAAAAAAAAAATCAGTATCAACATGAACTCTTAAAACTATACAAATACATGGACATTAAACAACCTGCTTCCTGAACGATCTTTGGGTCAACAACAAAATTAAGTTGGAAGTCAAAAACTTGTTGAGGTGAATGAAAATAGAGAAACAACATATCAAAACCTCTGAGATACAGCAAAATCAGTGCTATGAGGGCAGTTTATAGCAAAAAATACCTATATCACAAAGATACAATGATCATAAATTTACCTAATCTCATACCTCAAGGAACCAGAAAAACCAGAACAAACCAAATTCAAAGCTAGCTAGAAAAGAAATAACAAAAATCAGAATATAACTAAAGGAAACAGAGGCAAAAAAAATAATAAAATGGACCAAGGAAATAAAACCTTGGTTCTTTGAAAAGATCAACAAAATTGATAGACCACTAGCTTGATCAACCAAAAGAAAGAAAAGATATTCAAATAGGCACAATCAGAAATGAAAAAGGAGAGATTACAACTGATACCATAGAAATCCAGATTATCCATGACTACCATGAACATCACTACAGCCACAAACTAGAAAACCTATATGAAATAGATCTATTCCCAGAAACATACACCCTCAAAAGAGTAAATCGGAAAGAAATAGAAACGCTGAACAGACTAGTAATGAGTAATGAGTTTGAAACAGTAATAAAAAATCTCCCAGTTAAAAAAAAAAAAAACACACAGAAGCAGACAGATTCACAGCCAAATTCTACCATCCATATAAAAAAATAGTACCAATCCTCCTGAAACCATTTTAAAAATTTGAGGAAGAAGGGTTTCTCTCTATTCTACAAAGCCAGTATCACCCTGACACCAAAGTCTGGCATGAACACATACATGCACGTGTGCACACACAAAGAAATGCCTGATGAACATAGATGCAAAAATCTTCAACAAAATACTAGCAAATCAAATCCAACAGCACATCAAAAAGATAACACACCACAACCTAATGAATATTATACCAGAGATGCAAGGATGGATCAACATACACTAATCAATAAATGTGGTTCACCACATAAATAATTAAAAGCAAAAACAATTAAAAACAAAAACCATATGATCATCACCTTAGATGCAGAGAAAATATTTGATAAAATTTATACTTTTGTGATAGAAATTCTCTACAGACTAGTTACAGAAGGAACATACTTGAAACTAATAAAAGCCATATATGTCACACTCACAGCCAACATAATACTGAATGGGGAAAAGTTGAAAGCATTCCTCCTGAGAACTAGAATAAGACAAGAAGGCTAACTTTCACCACTTCTATTCAAGAGAGTATTGGGAGTCCTAGCTAGAGTAATCAAGCAAGAGAAAGAAAGAAAAGGCATCCAAATTGGAAAAGAAAAAGTCAAATTATCTCTGTTTGCTGATGATATGATGTTAAACCTAGAATACCCTAAAGATTTTTCTGAAAGATTCCTAGATGTGATAAATGATTTCAGGAAAGTGTCAGGATACAAAATTAATACACGAAAATAGTAGGGTTTCTATACAACAATGAAAATCAAGCTGAAAATCAAATCAAGTCTTCACATTTACAATAGCTATCAGAAATGAAATACCTAGGAATGCATCTAACCAAAGAGGTGAAAGATCTACAAGGGGAACTAAAACACACTGTTGAAAGAAATCATCAATGACACAAACAAATGGGAAATTATCTTATGCGTATGGATTGGAAGTATCAATATTTTTAAAATGACCACACTGCCCAAAGCAATCTACAGACTCAATGCAATTCCTATCAAATTACAATCAGGCAACAAAATTTTTTCACAGAATTTTTTTAAAATCCTAAAATTAATATGGAAACAGAAAAAAGACCAAATAGCCAAAGCAATCCTAAGCAAAAAGGATAAAGTTGGGAGCATCACATTACCCAACTTCAAACTATATCACAAATCAATAGCAACCAAAACAACATGGTGCCGGTATAAAAACAGAAACATAGATCAATGTAACAGAATAGAGAACTCAGAAATGAAAGCACATTCCTAAAATCAACTGGCCTTTGACAAAGCTGACAAAAATATACACTGTGGATAGTATACCCTATTCAATGATTGGTACTTGGAAAACTGTATACTCATATGCAGAAGAATGAAACTGTACCCCATCTCTCACCAGATACAAAAATGAATTCAAGAGATATTAATGATTTAAGTGTAAGACATAAAACTATTAAAATCCTAGAAGAAAATGGTTTGTTATCTAGGAAAATCTCTTCTGGACATTGACCTAGAAAAATAATTTATGACTAAGACCTAAAAGCACATGTAACAAAAACAAAAATAGACAATGAGACTTAATTAAACTAAAATGCTTCTGTATATAAAAAGAAATAATCAACAGAATAAACAGACAGCCCCCAGGACGGGATAAAATATTTGCAAACTATGCATTCAAGAAAGGACTAATATCCAGAATCTACAAAGAACTTAACCACCTAAACAAAACAACAACAACAAATAACCCCACCTCTAGGAACTATAAAAGCAAAAACAAACCAAATCCAAAATTACAGAAGAAAAGAAGTAATAATTATCAGAGCAGAACTAAGTAAAATAAAGACTAAAGAAACAATATAAGGAATCAACAAAAAAGTTGACTCTTTAAAAAGATAAACAAATCGATGAACTGCTAGCTAAACTAATAAAAGAAAAAGAGATGACCCAAATAGATAAATCAGAAATGAAAAAAGATAAATTACAACTGATACCACAAAAATACAAAAGATCATAAGAGACTATTTTGAACAACTGTATGCTAACAAACTAGAAAACCTAGAGGAAATCGATAAATTCCAGAAGCATACAACTTATCAAGATTGGATCAGGAAGAAATAGAAAATCTGAATAACCAACAAGTTGTGAGATTAAATTAGTAATGAAAAGTCTCTCAACAAAGAAAAGCCCAGGACCAGATGGATTTGCTGCTAAATTCTACCAAATGTACAAAGAAGAACTAATACTAATCTTCCTTAAATTATTCCAGGAAATATAAGAGGAAGGAATTCTCCTTAACTCATTCAATGAGGCCAACATTACCCTGATGTCAAAACAAGACAAAGATATAGCAAAAAAACAAAACTACAGGCCAACATCCCTGTTGAACATAGATGTAAAAATTCTCAACAAAATACCAGCAAATCTTCACGTTTACAATAGCTGCAAAATATAAAATACCTAAGAATGCATTTAACCAGAGAGATGATGTCTACAAGGAGAACTAAAAAACACCACTGAGAGAAATCATCAATGACACAAAAAAATGGGAAACTATCCTATGCTTATTGATTCGAAGAATCGATATTTTTAAAATGACCACACTGCCCAAAGCAATCTACGGACTCAATGCAATTCCTATCAAATTACCAAAAAAATTGTTCACAGAATTAGAAAAAACAATTCTAAAATTAATATGGAAACAATAAAGGCCAAGTAGCCAAAGCAATCCTAAGCAAAAAGGACAAAGCCGGAAGCATCACCTTACTCAACTTCAAACTATACCACAAGGCAACAGAAACCAAAACAGCATTGTATGTTCTCACTCATATGTGTGTGCTAAGAAAATTGATCTCATGAGGGTCGTAAGTACTATGATGGTTACCAGAGGCTCAGAAGGTATAATTTATGATCATAATATATTTATAATTTAGATACAATATTTATAATATGTTTATAATTTATATTTTTATTATTATATATAAAGAGAATATTTAGAATGTTTTCAACACAAATAATAAATATCTAAAGTGATTAATATCCCAATTACCTGATTCAATCATTATATCTTGTATGCATATATTAAAATAGAACATGTACCCCTTAAGTATGTACAACAATTACTTGTCAATTAAAAAATAGACACTTCTCAAAAGAAGACATTCATGCAGCCAACATTCATATGAAAAAAAGCTCAACATCACTGATCATTAGAGAAATGCAAATCAAAACCACAATGAAATACCAACTCACATTAGTCACAATGGCTATTATAAAAAGTAAAAAAATAACAGATGCTGGCAAGATTTTGGAGGAAAAGGAGCATCTATACCCTGTTAGTGGGGGTGTAAATTAGTTCAGTCATTGTGGAAAATAGTGTGGCAATTCCTCAAAGAACCAAAAACAGAAATACTATTTGACCTGGCAATCCCATTACTGAGTATATACCCAAAGCAATATAAATCATCATATTATAAAGATGCATGGCCACATACGTTCATTGCAACACTATTCACAATAGCATGCATATGGAATCAACATAAATGCCCATCAGTAACAGACTGGACAAAGAAAATTTGGTATATGCACCATGGAATATTATGCAGCCATAACAAAGAATGAGATCATGCCTTTGCAGAAACATGGATGGAGCTGGAGGCCATTATCCTTAGCAAACTAATGCAGGAACAGAAAACCAAATACTGCATGTTTTCACTTATAAGTGGGGGCTAAATGATGAGAACACATGGGCAAATAGAGGGTAACAACACACACTGGGGCCTACTTGAGGCTGGAGGGTGGGAGGAAGAAGAGAATCAGGAAAAATAACTAATGGGTACTAGGCTTAATACATGGGTAATGAAATAATCTGTTCAACAAACCTCCATGACATGTTTACCTATATAACAAACCTGCATATATACCCCTGAACTTTAAAGTTAAAAAAAAAAAAGAAAAAATATATTTATAGTGAACCTGTAGGTACAATTTTTAACCCCATGACAACCAGAAGAATTAGTAATTGTCAAGATCTTGAAACTATTTTTATAAAAGCTTAATTCAGCTTTAAATTAGAAATGCTTTTGTGAATAATACAAATGCAGCAACCAAAGTTTAAGAAAGGATCTCAAAGATGAGAGAAGATTCTTTGCACACCAATCAGTTAAACATTTTTTAGCAGGCACAGTAACAGGCAATCTCTTTCCCTAAAATTATCTTTGAGAACTTGAGCTCTTTTAGGATGCTTCTTGTGATGGTTTATGATGACATCAAATACAACAATTCTTATGCAATATGTTTCTGGGAAAATTCTACATTTTAATATTTTTTCTTATCTGATTTCTACATAAAAGTAGTTTTCCAAATATAAAAATATTGAGAAAGTTTCAGGAAAATTCTGCTCAAAAGATCTGATCAAAAGGCTTAGAGGTTTTTATAGTTGTGAACATAAATCATGTTTTTTACTGTGCCAAACCCTAATTGCATAATTTAAATCATTAGAGGACAAAAATCCAAGCATTTTAACATTTCTAGTTTCTTGGAAATTATAATTCTAGTCTCTAAAGCACTCTAATTTTGTAAGAAGGATAGTTTGGAAAAAAAAGTATGAAATGTGTGTGTACTCTGGGCCTCTATAGTTTTCAGCTAGTTTTGTCTTGTCTTTCTACTCTACAAAATTTTAAACACAGTTATGTTCTCTTCCAAAGTCAAAATGTTGTTAAGCAAGCTGGTAAATAATCTTACTAGGTTTATATTGGAATTACCTTTAACAAATGAAGTATTTAAGCAGAGGTCTAGAAAAGAAATTGTTGAGAAGAAAAAGGAACAATTACTCTACTCAACCAGTCTTTATTGAGTGTGTTCTATGAGCCCAGAACTGTGTTTCAAATTCTGAGGTTTGTCTTTATACTTTTTTTTTTTTCAAAGACCTGACAATCTCATTGATGAGACAATCACACCAATTTAATAAATATTTACTAAATGTTGTATCTCTGGCTTGCTGCTAGTTGTAACAATGTCTGTATTGATATGGAACTTAAGTTTTATAGGAGAGCCATACCAAATAAACAAGTAAGCAAAAAATAAAATAATAGCAAGATCATTGTCTTAGTTTGTTCAGGCTACTATAACCAAGTACCATAAACTAGGTGGCTTATATAAGCAACAAAAATTTATTGCTCACAGTTCTGGAGGCTGAGATGTCCAAGATCAAGGTGCCAGGAGATTTGCTGTCCAATGAGGGCTCCTTTCCTTGTTCATGGATGATGCCTTCTCACAGTGTCCTCACATGGTAGAAGAGTCTGGGACCTCTTTTATAAAAGCAGTAATCGATTCATGAGGGCTATGCCCCTATGACCTAAACTCCTCCCAAAGACCTCATCTCCTAATAATGTCACCTGAGGATTAAGATCTCAACATGAATTTTGAGGGTCTATAAACAGTCAGTTCATTGCAAGCATCTACTTCAGATGTTTCAAGAGGTAATCTACGGAAAACTTCCAGTGCAGGTCTCAGCAGATAATAAACACTTGGAAAACATTGGCTTCTTTTTTTCTTTTTAAATTTTTCTTCTTAAAATTATGTAGCGTGTAAACCCCTTCAAGGCATGCAAAACTGCAACAGGCATACTTGAAAGTTGATAGAGCTTTCCATACCAAGCAAAGAGAACTGTGCATTTGTGCTTGTACTCAGAGCTTTCCTGAAAGCATCCTTTGAGTGCCCTCATCGGCTTTCTTCTAGTATCCTCAAACAGCCTCAGCACCCTCCATAATGCTGTACAAGCAATAGATATGTAATAAATATTTGTCCGATAGAACCAAACAACTATTACTTGAAAACAAGGTCCAGTATGAGTTAGTTTCAGTGGTGTGAAAACATCAATAACAACATTAATGGGTTAAAGAATATAGAAGAGGTTAGAACAGGCTTGTTTGCTAGTGGAAATGATTTAGTAGAAGGAGAAAGATAGATGATATGAGAGTGATGAAAGATAAAGCAAAGAAGTGGGCAAGCAATTCCAGGAAATATATAATTGTCCAATGTTTCAATTTACCAGCTTCACCCAACTACTTCTAGTTTAACCTTATCCACGGTTCTGGAATGCAATATTCCTATGAGCCAGAGTAGGAGGGTTCCCCAGAAAGACAAAACCAATAGGATATATACATATGTATGTATGTATGTGTATAGATCCATGTATGTATATATAGATCCATGTATGTATATATAGATACATGAGAGGACATTTATTATGGGAATCAGATCACACAATATGGAGGCTGAGATGTCCCTCAAAAGACTATTCATTCCTATGATAGCTCCATTTTTCATGATAATCCTTTATTTCGATATAACAAAATATGACTGGCTCCTGTTCCTTACAACCCAAGAATACCAACTCCTAACCAAAAAATAATTCAGCAGCAAATTGTTTATTAAAGACTCCTAGTACAGCATCACCCAATAAAACCATAAAGTAAGCCACATACATAATTTAAAAATTTTAGAGGCATATTTTTAAAAGTAAGATGAAACTGTTGCAATTAATTTAAGAATATATTTATTAGGCCAATAAATTCAAAATATGATCACTTCAAGCAATCAATATAAAAAATATTAATGAGATATTATACAGTGTTCTTTTTCTGCTAAGTCTTTGAAATCCCATTTTTATTTACACTTACAGCATATCTAAATTTGGATATGCCATATCTAAAATATTCAATAGCCACATACGGATAGTAGATGCCATACTGGGCAGGCTAGTTCTAAAAGCTCAAACAGGGGAGAGACCAATGTGCATATAATAAAATGGAGACCAGATGGGTTTGGCTTTGGCTGTCCTTGAGAAGGCAGCATGAGAAGATGCAGAAAAATAATCTATTAGGGAGAGTGGAGAAATGGAGAATAGTATTAGAATAAACTAACGAGAAGCATGAAGCACTCCACCAACTTAATCCAAACCTTTAGCCATTATCCCAGAGAGCATTGCTAGATAATCTCCAGAGTAGGTATACATCTTTCATTGAAATAGATTTCAACTTCAAAAAGTGGAACGAACATTCTATTAGTTTAGTGCAAATGTTACTTGCAAAAACCGCAATTATATTTGCACCAACCTAATATTTATCACTGTCAGTGAATATAGAACCTCTCAAAACCTGTTATTTGCTCTTTTTGTGAAACTTTTGTGTTCTTTCCAAGTTAGGGGCCAATAATAATCTCTTTCACTGACTTAACCCAAGAACCCCAGGAAAGAGAAATAGAGTTGTTCCCAATGTCATCATTTTTCTGAAAAAAGTAGCTATATTTCAGTCTCAAAATGAGAAGTATCTCTAATTAATACGGGCTTCCCCTCACCTGACTGTTTTGTGTGAATCCTCAGAATGTTTCTGAGGATCTGAATTTATTTATTGGAAACTGGTGAGTTTAATAAGCTAGCATTTATAAGGCCTTCTTTTCTCCCCCTTAGTTTTCCAGGAAATACAGGGTCTGCATGATGGAGCAGAGGTACGTGTATTAAAAAAAAAAAAAAAAAAAAAAAGCAGCATCTTGGGAAGCTTTGCTGCTGTTTGTACCTGGTCAACAGCTCAGTGATCAGGTGGTGTCAGGCCTCCACCCTCTAGGGAGCACATCACGGGTAGGAAAAGGAACATGTCTTAATTGTTTTTATCCTCCCAACACCATATTTAGCATCTTCACTTATTAAGTAATCAATACAAGTGGAGGGAGTGAATGAATGGATGAATGAATGAATGAATGAATGGATGAATGAATGAATGAATGAATGAATGAATACAGCTCTTCCCCCAGAAGAACACAAGCTGCAACCTGGTATCTGAGTTTGCTATGGTCCTTTCCTCTGTGATGCTGAGTCTCAAGGAGAGTAATGGGACAGAAGTACACATCTGCAAGTCACTATTCGTATCAAACCTATTATCTCCAAGGGCCATTGGGAAATTTCACAAAGTCACATAGCTCCTTGACTTCCTTCCCAGATAAGCATGGATAGGCATATAACCCTGGCACTCAGCATCTCTTCTGCCTGCTTAATTGGCTTGAGCATCCACATATGCATGAAAATATGGGCACACTCTTGCCCTCTCCTCATTTCTTCAGTAATTTAAAATCAATCATTTGGCTTGATCCTCCAAGATTTACCAGCTGAGGAATCTTTGAATCAGTTATTTAATGCAGCTTAGCATTCTGCTCAAATCATCATACTCTCTTAGCAACAGTATCTGCCCAAATCATCATACTCTCTTAGCAACTGCATAATGCACTCTTATTATCTGTATTCACCATGCTATCCAATAGATCACAAAGAAAAAAGGTACTTATTCCTTCTGAGACTTTGTATCCTTTGATTACATATCCCTCTTACCCTACACCCCCAGCCTCTGTAACCATAATTCTATTATTTGATTGTTTTAGATTCCACATATAATGAGAAGATGCAGTATTTTTCTTTCTATGTCTGGCTTACTTTATTTAGCATAATGTTCTCCAGTTCCATCCATTTTTGTCACAAATGACAGAATTTCCTTCTTTTCAAGGTTAAATAGCATTCCATTGTGTATATACACCACATTTTCTTTACCCATTAATCTGTTGATGGATACTTAGGTTGATTCCATACTTGGCTATTGTGAATATTGCTACAAAGAACATAGGAGTACAGATATCTCTTTGACAAACTTACTTCAATTTTTTGGGTAAATACACTGAAGTGCAATTGCTGGATCATATACTAATTCTATTCTACTTGATCAAGTGTGCTATTGAAGCTTTCTATTGAATTTTTCATTTCAGTCATCGTGTTTTACCTATAGAAGTTCTATTTGGTTTTTTATTATTGCTTCTTCTTTGTCAAACTTCTTGCTTTATTCATGCTTTCTTTTACAAGTTACATTTAATATTTGAACTATATATTCTTGTAGCCCACTGAACTTCTTTAAAATGATTATGCTAAATTTTTGTCAGTTATTTCATAGATCTACACTTAAGATCCATTATTATAACTTTATTAGTGTCTTTTGGAGGTGGTATGAGTCCCTGATTCTTCACAAGTCTTGTATCTTTTCACTGTTGTCTGCACATTTGAGGAGACAGCCACCTCTTCTAGCCTTTACAGGTGTTCTCTGGCATGGACAGACCTTCACTATCTGTTCTAGCCTATAATTCTGGAAGGGCCAGCTGGTGACAACCCTGGGCAGGCAGAACTTGCTGTGGATTCTCTAGTTGGCTGGAGCACTGCCTTTCCTCTGATGTTGGTGGTGCTGCTGACTGTGCTTCACTGTCTGGTGAGATCACTGACTGAGCTCTGTTATCAGGCAGAACTGCTAGCTGGATACTGTGATGGCTTCTAGTCAGGCTAGCCACAGAATATATTCCCTGGCCAGGTGATTCTTCTATATGGGATCTACAGTTGGGTAGGGCTATAAGCTAGGTTCTGAAGTTAGGCAGAGTAACTGCTTGGCACAAGCAAGAGCAGAGGCTGTGTGCCTTAGAAATCCATATTTGAGAATTGCCTCCGTGTCTGGGTGGAGCCATGGGGTGGGCTTTCGGCTGAGTCAAGCTGCTGTTTGACCCTCCCAGGTTGAGCAAGTCTAGTGACCACACTTCTCCAAAATGTGAAGAGGTAAGCATCCCCCTTCCTGGTTA
The DNA here is from genome assembly GCF_002776525.5 of Piliocolobus tephrosceles. Lineage (NCBI taxonomy): Eukaryota > Metazoa > Chordata > Mammalia > Primates > Cercopithecidae > Piliocolobus > Piliocolobus tephrosceles. The sequence continues at coordinate 87,353,584 of NC_045436.1, forward strand.
GGTCATTGTTTGGCTTTTTTGGCTGAGCCAAGTCACTTTTTAGACTATTGGGTGAAGAAAGTCTAACCTTTCTGCTTCTCTGAAATGGGTAGGGAAGGCATTTCCCTGTCTGAGAAGGGTAGTTGAGGTGGGCTTTGGGACTGAGCATCAAAATTGACCATCCAATTGATGAGAAGTCCAACTCAAGCCAGATTGAACTTCCCAACACACTTCTGAAAGTGACCTTCTCATCTTTGTAAATGAGCTATGCAGTGGGCTTGTGTCTCCAAGTGAGCACCGCAACTGGCAGGAACACAAAGGTACCACCAAGATCCACACACCAGTCACCACGGACTTTGCCTCTTTTCTTTGTTTCTGCCTCACCTCCCATGGTCTAGCCATGCCATTACTTGCAGTATTCCCCGTGAGGTGAGACTGGCATGGGCTTCCTGGGAAGCATCTTGGAATGCTAGGAAAGCTAGGATGACATCCTCCCGTTCTCCTCTCCCCTGTAGAAATCATGAGCCCAGGTTGATCCTCTTTGTCTGCATGTTTCTGACTTGGAGGAGGAGAATGAGTGGCACAAAGTGAGACTATTGTTTTTATCCTTCTAAGTTTGTTTTCATTCAGTTCTGTGGACCACACAGCTGTCTTGAGCTTGTTTGCAAGTTTTGCGGTTTTCAAAAAGATGTTGTGGTCTGTGGGTAGTTGCTAGCTGAACTTTCTGTGGAAGGCAGTGTAGCCTGGGACTTCCTATTCTGCCATTTTGCTTATTTCACTCCTGTCTTGTCTATTATTATGTCATTGTAGTGCTCCCCGGTAATCCAATCCCAGTGACACTCTTAAAAAATGCAGTAAGAGAGACTAAGGAAACCATGGACTTAGAGAGCCTCTTCATTTATAGGTGGCAGCTTCAGGCACATTTAAGAAAGTGGAATGCAGAATACAAAATATTGTGCTTAATTGTCAACACTGTTTCTGTTCCTATGAAGCAAGTTGAACCACAGTCCTGTTATTCTCCATGTCTTAAAGCTGAGATGATTTGCCCCATTCCTTGCATGAGTTCAAAACAATTTGTAATAGATTGTTATAAATTGCTTAGTTTAAAACTTTGTATACTAAGCTTCTACAAAAACTGAAAAATACAGAAGATGTTATCTGATGCATCTGAGAACATTGTTTTTGGTTTTAGGGTAGAACTGTTACTTGTTTTATGGCTTTTCCCTTTTGAAATAGGCAGACTTCATGTTTTATGGACTCTGTTCCCAGCATTACTTGCCATTCCTGGTGTGGTAGTAATTTGGGTCCTTTCTAGCACTATCACTGAAATGAAATCTGCTGCCCTGTTTTGTTTCTTCTTTTGTACTGACTAGATGCATATTGACCACTACTTATTAACTCTTTGATCTTTTTTATTTTTGAACATATGGTCAGGACCTTGCCAGTGCTCAGAATGACAGGATGAAATTCTAGTAGGCTCAGGCCCATGTGATAAAACTACTTTGCTCTGGGAAAAAGTAAGTGTTGGGCAGAGCAAAAGCTGGTGCATATTAAACACTCCCACGACTGGGAGAGAATGTGCTTTCCTGAGCATCTGTGAGCATAGGACTGCTGCCTCTCCATAAATGTAAGGGACCATCCATGAAATTCTTATTCTACAATGGACATGGAAGATCTGAATGTTGCCAAATACAGAAGAATTCAAAAGCTGCACTGACTTAAGGGAATCTATTTCACAAGTAAAAATGGGTTTAATTGAACCTGCTCTCTGTTCTTATTTTCCATTTTACGTGCCCCTTGCTTCTTCTAAAACAATATCTGCATGGAACTTTATTCCAAAAGAAATTAAATCATCTATGCCCCTTGCTTATATTTCAACAAGCCTAGTTTCTCTTAATGGCATTTAATGAGCATAATATGTACTCTTGAAAAAAAAAAACAAGCACTTTTATTGAGCAAGAATATTGTTTGTTGAGTTTTTAATACAACTTTACTCGAAACTCTGTAGTGCTAATTTAACAAATCTCCTGCACTTTGTTTTCCAGGCTTAGAATAAGGCTTAGAATATCCAATGCACCTCTGAAAACAGTTCTAACTTCTGGAAAACAATAGCGGTTTCTGTGGTCATTGATGAAAGGTAATAGGATAGTTATGGTGATTATAGCATAGCCATAGGGACTGAATCTGAGTCTGAATCTGCCACTAGCTGACTTTAGGTAAGTCACTTCTACTTCTCTGAACATCATTTCATCTGTAAAATTAAAAAAAAAAAATGGTAGACCTATGTCAAATAAATTGTATGAGAATTAAGTGTGTAGAAATCTGTGTTCAATTACATAAGGAAATTCAGGCCAGGCACAGTGGCTCACACCTGTTATCCCAGCACTTTAGGAGGCCAAGGCAGGTGGATCACCTTGAGGTCAGGAGTTCAAGACCAGCCTGGCCAACATGGTGAAACCCCATCTTTACTAAAAAGAAAATACAAAACATGAGCCAGGCGTGGTGGCGGTTGCCTGTAATTCCAGCTGCTCGGAAGGCTGAGGCAGGAGAATTACTAGAACCCAGGAGGCGGAGGTTGCAGTGAGCCAAGTTGACACCATTGCACTCCAGCCTGGGCAACAAGAGTGTGAAACTACATCTCAAAAAAAGGAAGGAAAGGAAGAAATTCAAATATTGAATCTCATTTAATCTAATAGAAAAAATGGGAGTAGTGGCATTTTGCAAATTCTTATTTCTTACTTGGACCGGAATAACTCTATAAATTACCCCTCCTTAGCTCTACCAAAATATTTTTGGTTTCAAAATTTAGAGATAATGTTTTCTTCCATTTACACAAGCATGAAAGTAGAGAACTTTGACCTGTAGCATATTTCTACAACCTAAGCCTGGGTTTACTTTTGCTTGCCTTTGTGGTACAAACAGCCCAGCAAGCTGTGTGCCCAGCACTGTATAAAATAGTATCACGCACTGCCTCACCCTCATGGTCCTCCATCTCCTCCTCCTCCCTCATCACTGCCACCACAGCTATCACCAGCTGCTGCTACCACCATCACTGCTGTCACCACTGTCACTACCACCACGACTGCCACTACCTCTGCTACCACCACCGCATCTAAAATTCTTCCTGATCCTAATGTGTTTATCACTCCACCTACTGCAAGAGCCCTTTCCCTGTGCCCTTGCCCTCCATCTCCTCTTGTCTAGATCCACCATAGAAAGTGAAAAATGAACCTTCCATTCAAAGCTTTTCTCTTTTCATACTTTGTTTCTGGCCACCATGGTCCACATCACCACTCCCCAACCCAGGTTGATATTTATATTTTCTCCAGCAATTGACACTTACATGTTCATCCTTCTGAAAGATTAAGGGATAGCCACAGTTCAAAATGTCTTGATCTTTAATGCCTGATAAGAACATCTGTATTCAGAAATGTGACTATTGCTCAAACAGTACCTGAGGTTATAATTATAAAGAGATTGTTAGCCAGACTTTTTATTTACTTATTATTTAGAGGAATCAAATGGGGTGATATTGAATATAGAATTGAAGGGTTGGTGACTTTTAAAATTTTGCTTGGGGCCTAAATTTCAATTTTTTTTTTTTTTTTTTTTTTTTTTTTTGCCATACCAGGCAAAGCACATAGCTCTGTATTTTAGCTCCTCTGTTCATATATGGAAATTGGTTACTATGTTTATCTATTGTGTGAGAATTAATGTGCTGACATTTTCAGTGTACATTAAATTCCTGAATTAAAGATGGTATTACTTTAGCAGCTTCTACGCATAGGCAAATCCTGATTATATGGGTCCAATATTTCATTCTTCCCAGTGCTCAGGTCACAACAAAAGGGATCTGCACTTGTATGGAAGACACTTTTTCCCACAGGAGAAACTATCTCAACCCTGTTGAAATTCCATTTTGGCATTTAGAAAAACCCAGAGGATGAGTTATTTTGATATTACCAAAGCAAAAACAAAAGAAGTTACGTGGAATTTACCCAAAAGAGCTTGGAATATTTAGAAAAGTATTCAAGGAGATTAATATCACAGTTCCATCAATTCACCAAACCATGTGCGTATTATATTGCTGCATTTTATAGCAAAGATGAAAGCTGATGCAATTGGCTTTTTTTCCTGCCAGGGATGGCTTTCCATACCCTGAGTGTCTGCCAGCAATTAAGTTAATTTACCTCTACTTCTCACTAAACAACTGTCAATGAGAAGAATGACAAGAGGTAGGCTAGGGGCATCTTCGGCATTCTAGAGAAAACCCGCATGAGTGTTCATCTGTCTGTCCATCTTTCTCTCTCTCTGTCTTCCTGAGTCTCAAGGAATTTCAGCCTGTAAGGACTGAACTGTATTATAAGTCTCTCTCTGACCTGGATACATGAGTGTTTTTGTTATATTCACCTGCACTGTAAGACATTAATAAATGTCAGTTGCTAAGGGGATAAGAAAGGAAAAGATTCCCAAAACAGATTTTAAGGACATTTCTGGTTTCTTAAATCAGTGTAATAGAATGGCATATTTAGCAGATGGAGAGAATGTTTTCCCTCACGTTGACCTTTCGCCAGTCTTCAATTTTATCACATCAGTGAAGCAGCTTGTTCTATATCCAAAGGTTCTCTCTTTTTAGGGTAATTCCTCCGGGAAAGAAGTCTAGTGTCTTTATTTGAGTATATTTATGTCAAATAAATATTTCATACTTTTGTAACATATATGTTAGAAGAAAGAAAAAAAATGAAGCTATCAGAACAGAATGGGGTGACCCTCCATGTCCCTCTTATTGGTATGCTTTTGATTTCAACACAATTCTGAAGAAGATTCTAGGCTTTGATACTCTCTCCCCAAGAGGAATAGAGCAGTGGCTTTAGTCACTATGCCTTTCCTAGACATTATTCCTAGACATTGCATAGAAAAGTTCTAGTTACCAAATAAGGTTATTCCATTTTAGAGACTGGAAGTGTTTTTAAACTTTCTGAGTTAGTTTGTTCTATCAAAAGTGAGGCAAAAGTTTATTTATATTCTTGTAGAATACCATATTTAGATTAAAGGAGTAGACATACATTCTCCCTTCAAAAATCAATCTTTGTTCAAGAAATGCTTTACAATTACAGACTCTTTCAGTCAAACATTTTAGGAATCAGGTGAATTGAATATTTTGCCAAAGGCAGTAAACCCTCAGAATAAAGCTCAAACGAGGCAAGTGTTCCTCATTCTTGGTTCTTCCAAATCACTTCAGTACAGTGGAGCAAGTTTGGTCAAGAATTGGGTCTGAGAGAGGTAGGCAGGAAAGGATGCACCACTTCAACCACTTAGCAAAACTGCTTCCCTAAAATCAGGTATTTTTCTCTGATTTTAAACCTTAATGATTTTTAATGTATTTGAGGAAAAGAAACCCTTTTCAAAAGAAATTTATGAGGACTCCAGTATAGAAAACAGATGAAAGCAATACTTTTGAATATATAGCTATTTTATAATTTTTAATTTTATAAGACTTACTGTTAGTTGATCAGTGAAATCACACTGATTAATGTGTTAGTGGCTTTCATTATGCTCAGTTTTGGTACTTAACATGTTGTATGTGCATTCTGATTTTTTAAATAATTTTGTTAAAATTCACTTTTGTAATGATGTTCAAGTCAAATTTTTATGAAACCACTAAAGCCCTTTGTAAAGTTTTTGGCTAGTTATTGGGTGAAATACATGACAGAGAGATTCAAAGATGAAAGAAAATGATGTGTTCTTACCTTCTGACTACCAGAAATTACAAATGTCTCCTATATAAAAAAATTTTCTCCAACATCTTATTAGCAAATAAAAATGAGTAAAATTTTCTCATTATAAAAGGATTTCTCACATTACAAAAGAATCAGAAAACACCTTTATATGACATTTTTAAGTGGGCTTATAAATCATTAAACATTCATCAGAGGGATTACATGTCAACCAGAAATCAAAGCAAATCTAAAATTATAAGACAAAAGTAGCCGGTGGAACCATCTAAATGTGATTGTTACATGTATTTTCTAAAAGGAGGTACAGGTTTAACTGCATAAGTGAGTTTTTTTTTTTGGCTGGTTTATATTTAAGTATGCAAGTGAGGACACCAATGGAAGAAAGAAGACTTCAAATGTCTTTCACCCACTGCTGAGCTGTACTAGTGAAATGTATCAAGCTTATGTCCGAAAAGGAAATCAGAGTGTATTAGTCTGTTCTCACGCTGCTATAAAGAACTGCTTGAGACTGGGTAATTTATAAAGGAAAGAGGTTTAATTGACTCACAATTCAGCATGGCTGAGGAGGCTTCAGGAAACTTACAATCATGGTGGAAGAGGAAGTAAACACGTTCTTCTTCACATTGTGGCAGCAAGGAGAAGTGCTGAGCAAAAGGGAGAAAAGTCCCTTATAAAACCATCAGATTTCAGGAGAACTCACTATCATGAGAACAGCAGCATGGGAGTAACTGCCCCATGATTCAATTACCTCCTTCCAGGTCCTTCACAGAACACATGGAGATTATGGGAACTACAAGATGAGATTTGGGTGGGAACACAGCCAGACCATATTACAGGGCATCACCTAGAGCTCAGTACTTGTTAGGTATCAAAGTGCTGCTTGCAATCTCCTTTGCAGTCTGACCCTCAGGAAAAGAGGTCATTGTGAGTAATACAAGCAAAGTGGGCCTGCTTCACAGGTCTGGTCAACACCTGTATCTCTGCTTTCACGCACTTCTTTAGACCTCCAATGTGAATCCAGGTCTGTGCAGTGTTTGAGAGAGTCAAAGCAATCCTTCTATAGACTTTGACCTTTTCTGGGTCTCACTCAAATTCCATTCTTGTTCACCTGAAGAAATCATGGGCTATATCAAATTGAAAGCCAAATGCTTGGTTTATGCCCACATGTTTGCTTTTGATGATGAATATCTTTTAAGCCACAAGTTCCTATTAAATACTTTGATGTGGTTCACAAATGAAATATAATCCAAAAACATAAAACTTAAATCTCCACAACTGAATCACATATTTTAAATTTAGTGGATTTCTCTGTCTCTCTCTCTCTCACACACACACACACACATGCTTGCCTTCAGAAATAATATAATTATTTTGGTTTTCTCTGTTTTTTTGTTTGGTTTGGTTTTTTGGTTTTTGGCTTTTTGTGTGTGTTTTTTTGAGACAGAGTTTCGCTCTTGTTGCCAAGGCTGGAGTGCAATGGTGCGAACTCAGCTCACTGCAACCTCTGCCCCCTCAGGTTCAAGTGATTCTCCTGCCTCAGCTAGGATTACAGGTACCAGCCACCACACCTGGCTAATTTTGTATTTTTAGTAGAGTCGGGGTTTCACCATGTTGGTCAAGCTGGTCTTGAACTCCTGACCTTAGGTGATCTGCCCATCTTGGCCTCCCAAAGTGCTGGAATTACAGGCATGAGCCACTGATCCCAGCCCAGTTTTTTCTTTTTACTTTTTCAAAGAAAGTCTTGTGCAAGATGGGTGGTTGTGAGAACTTGCCCACATAAGTTGTTAAATTCCCAAAGAATGAAAAGAAACAAGTTTCAGAACTACTATCTTATTTTTGATTTTATAGTTTCTGCCCTCCTTAAAGGGAGAAACAGATGAGAAATGGGGCCTAGTCATTGTGAGGATACAGAGCTCAACCATTACTACAATCACTCAAGAAGCAGGAATTAATGAGGTTGAGTCTGAGGTCTAAGATTTGACCCCCAGACTTTCAACTGGGAAACTGGGGAGAGTGGGGCTCACCAAAGGCTCCTGTGATGTAGGAGGAAGTTCCATGTTCAGGACATGCTGCCCTCACCCTCTTAAGTGCCAGCTGCTCCATCATCACACTGCCCCCTAATCCTTGATACTTAATGACTCAATATTAGAGGTATGTAGAAAATATTTCAAGGCCACAATATGAAGCCTTGTTTATGTGGTTTTCCGTGTTTCCTCTCACTTCTCCCATACCTGAGGGCAATCTCTTATATTTTCATTCATCTCACCTTATGAAATAATTCACCTTGCAGTAATTGCAGCACAAAAGTAGCTTTTTCCATTTGCTCCCAACCAAATCTGGTTATTTTTTGGCCTTAAAGGCACTCAAGGAAAATCTCTTTCCTTGTAAATTGTCTTTTCTCCATGTTTTAGTTAGAACCTTCACTCACAGATATGACAACCCTTTGCTATGATTATATTTTGAAGCAATCCCAAAATGTACAAATGTTATACCAAATGGAAAGGCACACAATGAGAACTACCATCATAAATAAATATTCTAAATTTTTTTATGAAATATGAATATGGAATGCTCAAAAAATGGCTCTTGGATAAAATAAAAATACAACATACTTTTTTTCTCTAGTTACTTATGAGGCACATTAAAACTTTAAAGATTCTGAGGAGTCCTACAGTAAAGATCATATAAGACATTGTTTCCCAAATTTGTTTGAACAAAGAAACCACAGAATATAGTTAGAAAAATGATGATCTAAAACAATCTAATTGAGTTTGTAAAACTTTTTTATTGAAATTTCTTGAAAGGTTATTCCCTAATCTTTTGCAACCAGATTTTTATAACATTGTCCTAGTTCTTCTGTGTTTGAGAGAAGCAATATGGCCCTAGCAATAAGGACAAAGCAAAGGGGAGGAAGCCTAGAATTCTACTCCAGATTCTGCTGCCCATTTGTTCAATGTATCTCTGGCTCTGTTTTTCCATCGTTTTTTGCAGTTATCTGTAACTAGTAGAATTATTTTCTACTGTAGTTGCTAAACATTTATGCAATATGAAAATATGAGTGTTCCATATATAAAGGATAAATCAAAACAAAGAAGATCATGGTCAGGTCTGCCTAATTCATTCTTCTTCATTCATAAGGATAGATTAGGAAAAAACAATTTCCAATACATAATCTATACATTCAGAAAGCAAGCATTTCTGATATTAATACTGTTCCTGTCTCAGATGTAAAAGAGTATGGTATAGGTTCTGCAAGGATACATTTAATCACACATATACGCCCTACCCCCGACCGCATGTGTGTAAGGAAGTGAGTAAAAATGAAACAATTCTGTTTTGAGAGCTGTAACATCATCTAAATTGATTATGTAAGATAGTCAGCATACCAGAAAAATTGCAGATAGAGCATTACACATATTATTAATATCTACTTCGCAAAAGATTTACTTTACAAACATTATTTAGCTCCAGAAGCTATCAAGGTTTAACTTTGTATTGTTATGCCAAAACAAAAGATCATATCTAGGACTTATGCATCCAAATCACCTTTGTCCCTGTACTTGGCCTCAGGCAATTGGTAAAAACAGATTGGGTCAATGAAACTTTTGAATCAAAACTATAAAGAAAAGTGGTCAATGGTTTTAAAACTTCTAGTGAAAACAATTTACACCTACAAAATTGCTTTAAAATAATCTAAAATTAACCCTGGTGTTTAGCTCTGGATACAAATCAGATTTAAAGAACCACAGGGAAGTGAGATGTGCTTTTTTGGTCTTCATCACTGTCTTGCTTGTCTGAACAAGGAAAGCAGGAGTGTGTGGGCTGAAACAGAGTGGGAGAAAAAGGTCCCAGAGACATTCTTGACCCCCTTCCACTGGAAATGTGATTATAAAATGCCCTTTTAAGATATGTATTTGTTTTTTTAATTAAACTTCAAGTTCTGGGATACATGTGCCAAACATGCAGGTTTGTTACATAGGTATACACGTGCCATGGTGATTTGCTGCACCCATCAACCCGTCATCTACATTAGGTATTTTTCCTAATGCTGGTCATTAGAGAAATGCAAATCAAAACCACAATGAGATACCATCTCATGCCAGTTAGAATGGTGATCATTTAAAAGTCAGGAAACAACAGATGCTGGAGAGGATGTGGAGAAATAGGAATGCTTTTACACTGTTGGTGGGACTGTAAATGAGTTCAACCATTGTGGAAGACAGTGTGGTGATTCCTCAAGGATCTAGAACTAGATTTGACCCAGCAATCCCATTACTGGGTATATACCCAAAGGATTATAAATCATTCTACTATAAAGACACATGCACACATATGTTTATTGCAGCACTATTCACAATAGCAAAGACGTGGAACCAACCCAAATGCCCATCAATGATAGACTGGATAAAGAAAATGTGGCATATATACACCATGGAATATTATACAGCCATAAAAAGGATGAGTTCATGTCCTTTGCAGGAACATGAATGACACTGGAAACCATAATTCTCAGCAAACTAACACAAGAACAGAAAACCAAACACCACATGTTCTCACTCATAAGTGGGAGTTGAACAATGAGAACACATGGACACAGGGAGGGGAACATCACACACTGGGGCCTGTCAGGGGGTGGGAGATAGGGGAGGGACAGTATTAGGAGAAATAATTTTTAGAAGACACTCAGCACCTTGAAGTTCTTTTACAATATTTGTTAAAAATGCAATGACTTATTTATTGATGGCATTGTTCAATAGACTATAATTTCCTTGAACAGCAAAGTTTGGATCTGTTTTGATGACTGGTCCATGCTCCATGTTTTAGCATGGTGCCTGGAATGTAGTATATGCTCAATGATTATTTTTAATTAAATAAGGACAAATGAAGGATTTAAACATTTTAGAGGGGGTTTTTCCTTTTGTAAGAAAGGTAAGAAAGTTTTAAGAGCAGAAAAGACAGTAAGAAAATATTCTAACACTATGACCATACCACCACTGTTACCTTTTTCATAGCTAATAAATGTTTTATTTTATATAGGCTAAAATCTAAAATTTATGTTGTAAGTGGATACTGAGAAACTGCTACAGAAAGACAAACCATGATATCAGAAATGCCAGTGAGATTACAAGAGAAGCAAATTTACCTATGGAAGCAAATCTTACCATTTATAACTTTGACACTCCTTCCCCCCTCAAAAAAAAAAAAAAAAAAAAAAAAACTCTACAAAATTGGAATCTCTTGCTAAAACAAAGATTTGGGAAGTTACTGCATTTCAGCTAACCTAAAACCACTGTACTCAAAGAGGAAATTTCAAGTGAATGTGTGTTTTTATGCAGTAATTAGGAAAAAAGAAAAATACATAAAGAAGGAGAAGGGAATATAATAGACCAAATCTTCAAAACAGATGTAGAAGTAAAAACCAATCATTGTTTCAGCATGTTAGTATTTAGCAATATTTCAGGGGTCTTCATAAGACCTCTAGGCACCCCCGATCACCACACAGTATTGCAAAAAGAATAAATTCTGACAAATAGCTCAGAGACCCAGAAGCGTAGTATGTTTATTTTGTATATGTCAAAGAAAGAAAAGCTTCAGGAAGAAAAATACATGGAGAAACACTTAAGATCAGAGTTCTGAGGTATTATTGAATCAATTCTTTACTTTCAAAAATTATTTTGAAGTCAAAAGTTTAATGCTAAAAAATGTAAAGAGGAAATGTACTTTAAAACATTTATAGAATTTTCCAACAAGCATATGCATTATACGTATATTTATAAAGTACATATATTATCAATCCATATATTAAATAGTACTTTAGTAAATTATGATTTCTTTCTTGATTTTTTACATAAAAACACATATAAATAATATTTCTTTCTTCCTATTCCCCAACTAATTATTCTGTACTCTCTCAAAGTTTTGAGCAGCTCTCTGAATGTAACACTGCTCTGGGAGCTTGAAAATAAATAAATACATGTTCAAGGTCATAAATTACATTGGAAAATAGGTGGTAGGAAATTTGAGAGTGAAAAGGACATTTGAGGAACTGGTTAATTTGCTTTTTATGGGGACATAATCAAAAACTTATTTTCACAATATTAATTAAAACAAAAAATGTCATGGGATGATTTTATGTTTTTAGCAGTCAAGGATGGAGTTTTCAAATTGTATATACAGTTTCTTCCCTTATCCATGGTTCTGCTTTTTGTGGTTTCAGTTACCTGTGGTCAACCTTAGTCCAAAGAAAATTAAGATATTTTGAGAGAAAGAGAGGGAGAGACCCCATTAACGTAACTTTTATTACAGTATATTGTTATGATTGTTCTATTTTACTATTGTTCTCTCTTACTCTAATTTATAAACTTTACTGTATCTATGTATGTATAGCAAAAAATAATGTATATAGGGTTCCTCACTATCTTCAGTTTCAAGCATTAATTCCGGGTCTTGCAACATATTCCCTGCAGATAAGAGAGGACTACTGTACTGCATATAATATTTATTTATTTTTAAATATTAAATTCCAAACAAGCCTAAAGAAATACTTGTGGGAAAATCAGACGGATAATATGGATGCTATCAGAATGGAGAGAAGCCTGGATATATCTAGCCAGTGTTAGGGAAATGAGAAAATTGAAGCTGGTGATACAATATAAAAAGAAAAATAAGGGCACCTGAATGGCACAAATGGCAACTAAAGCTGTAGGGATATTTTTATCTCAGTCATTTTAAAAGGACATCATATGGAATGACAGAACTGAGTTTATTTGCATATAAGCAAGTATATTCTCATGGCAACTATATACCTTCATTTCTGTATAAATTCCCAATATCTTTATTTATTATTCTCCCTATTTGACTTCAACTGCCTGAGTGGAATAATGAACTCACCAAAAGAAGTTTCCAGTGATAGGAAAAGCTAGATTAATAATTTTCCCTCAAGTTCCCAAATATAAATTCACTTTTTTAACTCCCAAAGTTGCAGGTGCTTTCTGTTTTTACAAATACATTTGTGTATGGCTTGGCTGCCACTGGATGTTATAAATTTTTGTTATTTTATTTTTCATGAAAGGCCATGCATTAAAATCTCATTTCAATAAGTAAGCCTTAGAACAAAAGCAACTCTATTCCAATTACTGCTGGGTTCTTCACCAGCACACTGAGTGTTTTATTCATCAAGGTCTTCCTATGGTGCTATAGTTGTATTTCTAACCTATTCAGTGTGTTCTTCCCCTTTCAGGATATTTTTTCACTCAATGGCTCCCCACACTTTTCTCTAAGAATCATTTCACTTAAGCAATACTGACTTATTTTTCAGCAAAATTTTCACCCCTGTTCAGTTAAAAAAAAAAAAAAAAAAAAGAGGCACTGCAGTTGCCACCTGCTGAACATTTTTTTCAATTTCCACAATTTCCTCTCAATGAAATGCTGGCCAGAATTACAATATTTCTGAATGTGTTCTCACTGGCTCCTTATTTTATGCTGGAAAAACTTACCACAGATGCACTATTTCTTTTGATATGTATACATTCCAAGACCTTGCATTTTACTACTGCCAAATCAAATGCAGATGGTTTCAATGTAGAAGGCACAATCTACCCCAGATCTCTTTCCTGATTAGTATTCTTCATGAGGCTTTCATTTCAAACTGCTGATCCCAGGAGTCTCTGGCCTTGTCTTTATGACTTATCAATTCTGTACACAAACCACTTTTCCCTCTCAAAGGGTGAAATGCTAAGATTATTGCAAAATGGCCTCCCTTATACCATCATAACCACTATTCTTTTGCATTTGTCATCACTGAAATCACTATGTATCAAATACCCACCCCTAATATATCATGCACACATCATCAGGTTGGGTGTAACATTACTTCTTGAGCACTTACTTAACTTCCTCTCTCCACCCACCAGTTTTCAACATTCACTATATTTTTCCATCTGTAGGTGAAATGTTGATTTGTTTTTCCCCCATCCTCCATTCTAAATTAGACCTAGACACAAACCACATCCTCAAACTTCTCCACTACAAAAACTTCAAAAAATCTCTGTATGGAGAGGTAGTTAGGAAACCAGTCTAGGAAATAAGACTCTACTATAAATGTTGAAATTTTCCATTAATGCGTTGGAGTGGGTTGAATAGTGGATCTCCGAAAGATATATCCACATCCCAGAACCTGTGAATTTGACCTCATTTAGAAAGCGATTTTAACAGATGTAATTAAGAATTTTAGGAATCTCACCTGAGATTATCCAAGTGAGCCCTGCAATCCAATGGTAAGGGACAGAAAAGGATAAGACACAGAAAGGAGAAGGCCTTGTGAAAAAGGCGGCACAGACTGGAGTTCTGCAGTCACAAGCCAAGGAACACCTGGGGCTATCAAAAGCTGGAAGAGGCAAGCAAAGGACTCTCCCTTAGGCCCTTTGGAGAAAGCATAGCCCTGCTGACACCTTGATATTGGATTTCTGGCCTCCAAAACTGTAAGAGAATAAGTTTCTGTGTTTTAAGCGACCAGTCTTTGGTAATTTGTTCCAGCAGCCCTAGGAAACTAGTAAACCCATTGTACTTGCACAGAGCTTACCAACAAGTGCAACTCCTTAAAAAGTCAGAACCTTTGAATACAACTACTTACTAGGATCACAAAAAATTTGAGTCACGTAATGGTTCACTTATTTAATAAATAAATATTGAGCATCTATTTGCCATACACTATGCTGATTATTGAGAATACATTGGTGATCAAAACAAAAACAAAAACAAAAGAAACAATGTTCCTGACTGCCTGAATAGAGCTGACATGGTTAGTATTTCAATTCAAAACTAAACCAAAGGCAATTTCAATTTCTAAAAGAAAATAAAACTTGGAAATTCTTTTAACTGGTTGGAAGTCCTTAATTGTGTATAAAATAATTAATAACATGTGTAATAAATTTTCTTCCAAACACGCAACTTTAAAAATGAGGCATTTGGCCAAGTACATTTTGGATATTACTTGAGTTTAAGTCTTTAGAAAAATGGTTAGAAATACATGATGAACTCTTAAATAACAATGATGATGAAATTATATATACCATCATGAAGGTGAGTGTTTGTGATTTTTTTCTTTGTTTTTCTGAAGATGTCAACACACATTTGCTGTGTAAACCTTATTTCTTCACCATAGGTTGTAAAAATTTGGGAAATTCATGAGGTAGAATGAAACATGGAGATTCCCTGCTTAACCACATGTATTAATAATAATACCACATGTATTATTAACTATCACTTATTGTGATTATTACTTTCCAGGTACTTTGCTAAGTGTTTTATACACAGGATCTTACTTGATCTATAAAACAACTCTAAGAGGTGGGTCCCAATGTCCTCTTTTTTTGAAGTCAACTATATGCCTGCTTTCTTGAAAATCTCATGACTCCCAGATAAATAGTCATAGATTTGGAAATTTGTGTGACCATGACCTCTCTCATTGTCCCTCTATGCCTTTGCATAGCCTTCCTCTCTTATAGTTATCCATTGAAATGACCATTGCAATCTTAGTAATATAACCCAGAGTGATTATGGCTTTCTTTTTTAAGTCTCCATTCTTCATTAGGTAGAGCTAAGGAGAGAAACTGCTCTAGGCTTGAGACAACTTTTTCCTCACAGCCTGGGGATGATCACTCCCACTCCAGCTTTGACCTCCAGTGTTACGTTCAGACTGACATACACTGCCAACATACTGTCTTCCCAATACTCTCCATTCTCCCCTCCTCACAATCACTTTTCTTCTGGTTTATCCTGCCAATGACCAGAGCAGTAGCAATGCTATATGGATTCCTTGGCAGAACTAACACAGAATTTACAGATTGTATGAAGTCTGAGGACTGCCCAATGGTAAGAATATAAAAGAAGGGACTTTAATAGAGCCTGAGGGAATCTACTGTTTTCCTCATATATTGAATATATAATATTCAATAATTATATTGAATATATAATATTCAATAATTATATTGAATATTACAAGCTCCTATCTCTCTTACAAGCTCCTTGAGGTCAGGAATTTGCTTTCCTGTTATTTCTCCAAAGCCTACTTTATTCAAATGAACTACTGTCTGAATGTAACACTGGAGGTCAAAGCTGGGTTGGGATTGATCATCCCCAGGCTGCAAGGAAAATGTCCTCTCAAGCCTAGAGCTGTTTCCACTTGGATTATATTACAACATACATTTATAGGCCAAATCTTAAAATGTAGTCAACCAGTAGTTTCAGAATTTCCTACAGTGTTGTTAAAATGCAGCTTATCAGACTACCTCAAGTCACTAAATCAAGAGCAGTGACTTAAGGCTTGGAAATCTATACTATTAGGATTCCCAGTTGATTCTAATGTGCTCTAAAGAATGAAAACCACCAGCCAAGAAAATGTCCCCAAAAGAGGATTTGTAAGTGCATTTTTGCTGGTGTAGGTATGAAGTATTTTCATATAGGGCAAAGACAGAGGACACAATGATTTCAAGAGATGAGCATGAAACCATATGAAAATTGTGGTATACAGTGAGAAGAATACTGGATTAGGACGCCAAAGACCTGGGTTCTATGGTTAACACTGCCATACATTTACTTGAAATATATTTATTAAGTATGTACTGTGTAGTAAACATTGAATTGGGCTTTGGAGAAATAATAGGAACCAAATTCCTTACCTGAAGGAGCTTGTAAGAGACAGGAGCATGTAATATTCAATATATAAGTGCTATGAAGAAAAATAGCATTGGGGATGAAGAATGGTGAGAGAGATACTATTTTAGATAGAGTAGTCAAATCCGAGAAGGAATTAAGGGAATGAACCACATAGGCCTCTAGAAGGAAAACATTCAGGCTGATGTAACAGTAAATGGAAGGCTTTGGGGAAAGGAATGTCTTTGTTGTACACAAGAAAGAGAAGGAAGCTAATGTAGTTGGAGCAGTATGAGTGAGCATGTTATGATGAATCTTACTTGTTTCATTCCATAAGCTTTATTTTCTCAACATATATTTATAGGTCAAATTTGGTTTTCTGTTTTGACTTATAGCAGGCTTGGTTTGTGAAGTTCTGATTTGATTTTCTTAATACAAGAATGACTAGAGAAACGTCCAAGTTTTTGCTTAAACAAATTAATCAGCTATATATCTATACCATCCTGCTGCTGTGTGGTTCACAGGTAGAGATGTCAGGAAAAGGTTGTAAAGTCATCCTACTGATACAGACAAAAAAGCCCACTGTGTCTAAAATACTACCTCTACTAACTTGTTCTGCTGATATGTATAGAGAACACAAAAGTTCTATTTCCTGGCCATGAATATATTAGCATAGATTTATTTATTAGATTAGCTAATCTAATTCAACAACCTGAATGCTTCCTTAGATACATAATGGTTTGGGGTTGAGGCCTGAGTGAGGAGGATGAGCTACAATAAAATTTTGTTTTTATGCAGAAAAAAGAGAAAGAGGCAAGACAGAGAGATGTCTACATGCAATCAGTACTCATCATAAGATTTCCAGCAATTCAAATCCTGGACAGCTCAGAACATGACTGGCTAGAGATGACCTTCTTGGTTTGACAATGAAGACAACCAGATGATATGCTTTGGATCTGTGTTCCCACCAAATCTTATGGAATTTTGGTCGCCAGTGTTGAAGGTGGGGCCTGGTGTGGGGTGATTGAATCATGTTGACAGTTTCTCACTCATGGTTTAGCACCATCCCCCATTGTACTATTCTCACCATAGTGAGTGAGTTTCATGAGATCTGGTCATTTAACAGTGTGCGGCACCTTCCCCGGCCACTCTCTCCTTTGCTCCCGCTCCTGCCATGTAAATTGCCTGCTTTCTCTATGCTTTTCATGAGTAAAAGCTCCCTGAGGCCTCCAGAAAAGCAGATGACACTATGCTTGCCATACAGCCTGCAGAACCATAAGCCAGTTAAACATCTTTTCTTTATAAATTACCCAGTCTTGGGTATTTCTTTGTAGCAATGTGAGAATGGGCTAATATAGAGAATTGGTATTAAGGAGTAGGGCATTGCTACAAAGATACCTGAAAATGTGGAAGCCACTTTGGAACCTGGTAATGGGTATAAGTTGAAAGCATGTGGAGGGCTCAGAAGAAGACAGCAAAATGAGGGAAGTTTGGAACTTCCTACAGACTGGTTGAATTATGGCCAAAATTCTGGTAGTGATATGAACAGTGAAGTCCTGGCTGATGAGTCCTCACATGGAAATAGGGAACTTACTAGGAACTGGAATAAAGGTCACATGGGATATACCTTAGCAAAGAACTTGGCTGGGTTGTGCCCTTGCCTTAGGGATCTGTGGAACTTTGAATTTGAGAATGATGATTTATCTGGCAAAAGAAATTTCTAAGCAGCTAAGCATTCAAGATGTGCCCAAATTGCTTCTAACAACCTATGCTCATAGGCATGAAAAAAGACATGACCTAAAGTTGAAGCTTACATTTAAAGGGGAAACAGAGAATAAAAGTTTGGAAAATTTGCAGCCTGGCCTTGTGGTAGAAAAGAAAAGCCCATGTTCAGAGGAAAAATTCGAGAAGGCTGCAGAAATTTGCATGAGTAAAAAGGAGCTAAATGCTAATAGCTGAGACAATGGGGAGACAGCCTCAAAGGCATTTCAGAGACCTTTCAGGCAGCCCCTCCCATCACAGGCCCAGAGGTCTAGGAGGACTGACTCTTTTTATAGCTCAGTCCCAGGGCCCCACTACCCTGTGTAGCCTTGGGACACTGCTTCCTGCATCCCAACTGTTCCAGCTCCAGCCTTGGCTCAAAGGGCCCCAGGTACAGCTCAGGTCACTGCTTCAGAGGTGCAAACTGTAAGCCTTGATGGCTTTCAAGTGATGTTAAGCCTGCAGGTATGCTGAATGCAAGAGTTGAGGCTTAGGAAACTCTGCCTAGATTTCAGAGGATGTACGGAAAAGCCTGGATATCCAGGAAAAAGCCTACTGGAGAGGTAGAGCCCTCATGGAGACCCTCTACTAGGTCAGTGCAGAGGGGAAATGTGAGGTTGCAGCCCCACACAGATTCTCCACTGGGCACTGCCTCATAGTGGAGCTGTGAGGAGAGGGCCACCATCCTCTAGATCCCAGAATAATAGCTCTACCAACAGTTTGCATCCTGCACCTGAAAAAGCCACACGTATTCAATGCCAGCCTTTGAGAGTAGCCACGGGGTACTGAACCCTGCAAAGCCACAGGGTTGGAGCCACCCAAGGCCTTGGGAGCCCACTCCTTGCACCAGTGTGCCCAGGATGTGGAACCTGGAGTCAAAGGAGATTATTTTAAAGCTTTAAGAATTAATGACTGCCCTGCTAGATTTTGGACTTGCATGGGGCCTGTAGCTCCTTTCTTTTGGTTGATTACTCCATTTTGGGATGGAAAGCATTACTCAATGCTTGTACCCCTATTGTATCTTGGAAATAACTTGCTTTTTACTTTGCAGACTCATATGTGGAAGGGACTTGCCTTGTCTCAGATGGGACTTTGAACTTTTGAATTAATGCTGGAAAAGTTAAGACTTTGGGAAGTGTTGGGAAGACATAATTGTATTCTGCAATGTGAGAAGGTCATGTGATTTAGGGGGTCAGGGCAGAACGATATGGTTTGGATCTGTGTTCCCATCAAACCTCATGTCAAATTGTGGTCCCCAGCATTAGAGGTGAGGTCTGAGTAAGGGGTGATTGGATCATGGGGGCAGTTTCTCATGAACAGTTTAGAACCATCCCCTATGGTACTGCCCTCATGATAGTAAGTGCATTCTCATATGATCTGGTCATTTAAAAGTATGTGGCTCCACCCCCTTGCTCTTTCTTGCTCCTACCATGTAAGACACCTGCTTTTGCTTTGTCTTCCACCATGAATAAAAGCTCTCTGAGGCCTCCCCAGAAGCAGATGCTATGCTTCCTGTATAGCCTGCAGAATTGTGAGCCAATTAAACCTCTTTTCTTTATAAGTTAGTCAATCCCAGGTATTCCTTTAAGAACAGACCAGAGTAGAATTTAATAGAATTCCTTTAAGAACACCAGAATAAAAAAATAAAAAAAAAAAAAAAAAAAAAAAAAAGCTTTACAAATAATTCTATGTTGAGTATTTAATTGAACAACCAAAAAAATAAAAAAAGAACAACCACAGACATTACCTAATCTCTCCTGAATGGTGGAGAATCCATCCAGATACTCAAGTTACATCAAGTAAATATATTTTCTGCCATAAATATTATAACCACACTCTACAAGTTGCATCGATTCAGAATTTTGAGTTTATCAGTAGGCACAATTTTAGAACCAATAAAAATCAGGAATTTAGTTTCCCTTTTCTTTGTATTGCTATAAAAACAATTTATCACAAAATGATGTCATTATAGAACCCCACTGAGTGAAAAACAGTTGTTCCCACCAGTTTTCCCAGAGCTGTTGGAATGTTTATCAAGTCAAAATCTACCATCCAATCTTTTATCCACCAAAATATGAAGTTAGAAATGTAACAACAAGACAAAACATTTTAATAATTCCACAGCTCTTTTTTTTATGTTGACTTGCTCCAGAGTTAACTCCTTTGTGTCCTCGTTTTAAATTCTATATACATTTCCATGGGAAATTTTATCCATCTAGTAGCTGAAGCAATCATCTAAATGTTGATTAATTACAGACTTATTTCCAGAATTACATACTTAATGCCTACTATGCATCTACAAATATTCTAGAGGTGTGAACAAACAGTGGAAAGGAACAAACATTCATTGAGCACTTTTTTTTTTTTTAAGACAGAGTCTTGCTCTGTCACCCAGGCTGGAGTGCAGTGGCACAATCTCAGCTCACTGCAAGCTCCACCTCCCAGGTTCACAGCATTCTCCTGCCTCAGCCTCCCCAGTAACTGGGACTACAAGTACCCACCACCACGCCTGGCTAATTTTTTGTATTTTTAGTAGAGATGGGTTTCGCCATGTTAGCCAGGATGGTCTTGATCTCCTAACCTTGTGATCCACCTGCCTCAGCCTCCCAAAGTGCTAGGATTACAAGTATGAGCCACCGTGCCTGACCTCATTGAGCATTTCTAAAGCTCCAAACACCTCAGCCTTAGTTCACCATCATTTATCAACCAAACACAATATCTCCTTTTACAGATACTGACTTTATGCCTTGAATGGTGTAATACCACCGCACCACTGGCACCAGAAACTGAAGAATCACCCTATACTCCTTACTCTTACTTGACCACACACTCAACTAGTTATGAGACTCAAAAGTATTTGTGAATATATCCTTTTTCTATATCCTCACTTCTAATGCCATAGTTGTGTCTGTTAATAGTTTTCACATGGATTTATGTAGCAACCTCTCAGCTCTTCCTGCTCCTCTCAGCTTGGCTTTAGCAGGCAGAGTTATTCAAAAACACAAATATAATCATACCCCATTCTTGCTTAAATTCTTCTGATGTCTATCAATTATCCTTGCAAAAGATTTAAACTAATTTCCTACCAGTTCCCCTGTCAACACCTCTCACAGCATCAGTACTAACCTGCACACATTTCCCAAGTGTGCAGCACTCCAATGACAGTGCTCTGTGTCTTTTACATGTGCAATTTAATATTTTTAAATGGACAGATAACATTGTACATTTTTTGTCATGCACAACACGACACTTTGGAGTATATATACACTGTGGAATGGTTAGCTAGCTCATTAACAAATGTGTTACCTCACATAGTTATCATTTTTGTGGTGAAAGCACATAAAATCCACTCTTTTTATATTGTTCAAGAGTATAATAGATCATCATTAACTATAGTCACCTTGCTGTAGAGTAGATCTCTTGACATTTATTCCTATCTAACTGTAATTATGTATGCTTGTTCTATGACTCCAGAAAACTCTGTCCTCTCCTCCTCACCTTTTCAAGAGCCCCTTCTTAGTGTCAGTGTACACCTATAGTAGCACACATGCTGTGTTCTTCTCCTCAAGGTTGTCTTTTCTGGCCTTTTATTTTGCGAACTCTTTATATCAGACTCTGTCTTTCACCTCTTTGTCTTCAGCATCTAGCACAGTGCCTGCAACCCAATAGGCTTATAAGAATATGTTTGAACAAATGATAGTGCCCAAAGTTCCTTTACCTATCTCTAACAAGCCTGTTATGTCAGGAACCATGACATGTTTGAGAAGTAACAAAGTGTTTGGAGCAAAGTATCACCTGGGATGCAAGTACATACTGCGTTCCTTATTGAAGATTTGCCAGGCATTGGTTAACACATGGATAAAAAATTTTTCCTCATCTCTTAAGCAAGCGTATCTTTAATTAAAAGACTAACCTGATTAACCAAAATAGATGAGTTTCACATGTAAGCAAAGGGTGACTTTTTGGTGAGAATGACTAAAGGAGACTTTTTAAAATAACACAAATTTTGAAGGTAATCATACAGAAGACAGTGGCAAAACTCGAAGCACAAATGGGTATTTCATTCTCTAGACCACACTGCCTCCCTGTGGGAGGTTTCTTGGGTAAGGATGTACCTAAAGAAAAGTAAATCCAATTTTGCATAATTGTAAACTAGTAGTAGCTAGAGTTTATATAATTGTATACCAGAAGTCCACTCCCAAATATTGAGTTATAAATTGTGCTAGTTGAGTGATTTATTTTCTGAAAGACTTATGCCCATATTTATGGATCTGGAATAGAAACATTTGTATTCTTTTAAAAATAAGTAGTCTTGGGAATGAATTTTCTAAATGCCAAGACTAAAAAATGACATAACCACAATCTAATTATTTTGTTTTTACTACTTTGAATAATTATACTTTCAAGGTCTTAATAACTTGATTTACTTATGAGAAATATAAGATCCTAAGATCCCTAAAAATCAAGAATTGGAAAATGAAGATCTATTTGCTATGTACCCACCATAACACTTTTTACTTAGTTTTTGTATTATTTAATGACATTTATCAAAAAATCAATACAGTCATTGAAATTAATGACTGCTCCCAGCCTATAGATTCCTCCTGAAGTAGAGCTTAACAAACCAAAACTATCAGATGCACTTCTGAAAGTTAAAATGATATGGTCAGTTTAAAAACATTTCAAGAATCATTTTTTATTTACCTTACAGAAAATAATTTGTAGAATGCTACCTTTCTGCCAGGCATGGTGACTCATGCCTGTAATCCCAGGACTTTGGGAGGCCAAGGCAGGCAGATCATGAGGTCAGGAGTTAGAGACCAGTCTGGCCAACATAGTGAAACACCATCTCTGCTAAAAATACAAAAAATTAGCCAGGTATGGTGGTGTGTGCCTGTAATTCCAGCTACTCAGGAGGCTGAGGCAGGAGAATTGTGTCAACCCAGGAGACTGGAGCTTGCAGTGAGTCAAGATCACGCCATTGCACTCCAGCCTGGGCGACAGTATGAGATTCCATCTCAAAAAAAAAAAAAAAGAATGCTATCTTTGAAAAGAAAATGTATATTTTAAGCATGATATGCATTTTTTTCATTATTTCAGGATTAATTTCTTTAAATTTGCCCAAGTTTCTAATAGTATGTAGCATTATTCAAAGGCAGAAAATGGTCGTAGTTGTCTATTTCTATAAAAGGCTTTGAGCAATTTCCAGAAATGAAATAATTGCTCATGATCTACCTTAATGCAAATATTTGAAGACCCTGCTTTTAAATTTCCGGAATCTCAGAAGTATTCAAATTCATTACTTGTCTATTTCCTGACCAGTTCCCTTTGAAGTGGTTCTGGATCCATGCTATTATTTGAAATGTCTGGATGTCGGTAAATAGTTGCTATTTCCTTGATGTTGATGAAGCTGCTTTCTTTTCTGTGACCTTTACCTACAGTACCTCTTGCCGAGGCCACATATGTATTTACATGTCTGTGTGCTCTGGTCTATACATATGGTCCTTGTTAGATGCTTTTACTGCTTTACCTCAATAAGAAAGGACGTATATCCACCACATTGACTCTTTGCTGAATCTACATTTCTGTTTTCTCCAAGGGTCAAGTTGTCTTATTTACTACACACATACAAATAAAAGCTTAAGCAACTTTATTTTTAATAATGGGCAATGAAAGTACACATGCCATCCATAAGCAAAGACATGATTTCTGTCTTTCTGTCCTGGTATTATATACTTCAGAGTTTAACAAAGATGATAGTGTGTGTAATGTTTTTCTTATGAGCAGAGTCATGAATTTGGGACATAGCAAGGGAAAGGTACCCTAAGGGAAAGATTAGAGGAAAGGAGAAGAGAAGAGGGATATGCCTGGCTCCCTCTCAAAGGAAGAAGCACACACCTTCATGTCACAAATTTAGGCCAAAGGGGAAAAATAGATTGTTGTCATAAAGGGAAATGGGAAACAGGATGTAAAGCAATAATTCTTTCCTTTTTCTCTCCATTATCCAACTAGGCTTATAAAGTACAGAGGAGAGACTACTCTTCTAAGACAGAAAACCTGGGATTTGTCATGATTAATTTGTGATCTTGGCCAAGTCAGCCTCCCTGAGACTGTTTCCTTATACTTGAAATGATGATCATGTTTTAGATAATTTCAAAAACAGTTTTGGTTCAAAAATTCTAAAAGAAATCGGAAGCTTATTCAAAGACAAGCTTGAATGGTAGAGGAGGCCATTCAAAGATAATATGGGAGGATTGGGTTAAGACAGTTATAAGTCACTCTTGTCACTTTTTTTATCAGATATGGCTATGTTTGAATGTTTGTCCCTTCGCAAACTCATGTTGAAATGTAATTGCTATTGTAAAAGTATTAAGAGCTGAGATCTTCAAGAGGTGAGTAAGCCACACAGGCTCTGCCCTTGTGGATAGGATTAATGGCATTATCAAAATGCAAGATTCACCCCTGCTGCCTCTCTGTCCCTTCTGCTTTCTACCACCTAAGGACACAGAACTCTTCCCCTCACAGCAAGAAGGTCCTTGCCAAAAGATGGCACCTTGGTCTTGGACTTCCCAGCTTTTAGAACTGTAAGAAATACATTTCTGTTCTTTATAAATTACCCTGTCATAATTTATGTCTGTGGTATTCTGCTATGGCAGCACAAAATGGACTAAGACAAATACTGACTTAATAAAAAGATTACCCATTTTTAAACGAGAACTTCGTAAACCTGGAGATAATACTTTGCTGCTCTTCATTATGAATGGAAGAAAGAGATAGCAAGGAAAGAGAAATAGACAAAAGCTGAATAATTAGCCCAGGACGGAAGTAATTTTTTTACAGGAAGAATGAGAGAGAGAGAGAGAGAGAACCAGCAGCGCAGGGAGAGGGGGAGGGAGATCCAGGAAGAGGGAACAGCATGTACTAAGACTTAGAGGCACATAGGTATGAATTGTCAGGGTGTATGCAAGGAGCAATAAGCAGTTCGGTGCTGCTAAATCTGACCTGTAAGGAGCTAGAGAGTGTTCTGTGCTAAAGAACATTGACTTTATTCTGTAGCAATAGGACTTAATGGAGGGTTTTAAGCAGGTCATCAAAGTGGCTGAAGTCAGACTCCCCATATCAAATTCTAGCTCTGTCATTTGCCATTTGACTGACTTAAGGAATATACCTTACCATTCTATGCCTCATGTGTAGAGTGGAGATAATAACAGTATCCATCTCATAAAGTATTTATAAAAATGTGTATGAGTTAGTGCACACAAAGTGCTTAGAACTGAATATTTCTTAATGTTTTATGTTTAGTTAATATGGATTGGAATAAAAATTTGAGAAATATGTTTGACTAAGTTTGAAAATTTTCTATGAATAACTTTACATTATTCTTCCCCTGAATGAATAAAGCAAAGTTACAATGACCTATCAAGGGACTAAGACAGTAAACATATCTAGAGTTGAAATATGCAATGAATTGGAGATTATTTACAATGACAAACAAAACCTAGCCAGAGAAATGTCTTATATCATCCATCGCTAAAGTTCTCTAAGTCAAAGTAATCATTTGAGAGGAAAATAGCCATCCTCTAATTCCTCTGCATGGGTTCTAGGATACAATGAACATGAAGATACTCTCTTTTAATGTGCAGCTTCAGAAGAGATGGCCCAGTAAGAAGCTAGACTTGGACTGCTAGGCTGAAGTTAACATGGTATGAGAACTAGGCCCCATCATAACAGGATTCCTGTAAGGGAAAGTACTGCCAACCTGCTGGGTTAATGGTTCATTACCCCATGCCATTCCTCTTGTTTTCCTTAGCCAGGAAATACGGGAACCTGCTCAGTGAAGCGAGGGGCTACATGGAGACTTTAAGCCCATCCACACTATGAACAATTCTGTAGGGAAGAATACAAGTACCCCAAAATCTCAAAAGAATTCACAGCCAGAAGAATGGGCATGTTAGAATGAGATGATGATTAATATAAATTCAATGTCTTCCCATTATAGCTTGCTGAATCCAACAAACAGGTATCTTTTCCTTCTTTAAATGATTGGACTGAAAAGAGCTAACCTTTTTTAAATCATGTGGGAGGACTGGGGAGAATTAAAATTAGCTATATCTCAATTATTCAAGTTACATAGGATAACTCCAGTAGTACTAAGGACCATAGATGTGATAGAAGCTATGTTTAATGCAGGACGGTCAGTTAAATAATTGTAATCATCCAGGTAAGAGATAATGAGGAGTTGAACAATAAAAATGGAACCAGCAGATTTAAGAGTTAACTGAAAGATAAAAGGAGTAGGTGACTGGTGAGGGGCAGTGCGGTATGGTAGTTAAGCTTATGGGCCCTAGAGACTGATGAACAGTCTCCAGATCCCAGCCCTGTCACTACCAGTTATATGAGTGTGGACAAGTTATTTCATGGGTCTCTTCCTCAGTTTCCTCATCTATAAAGTGGACATAGTAAAGAGCAGGATTAGGACTAGGATAAAGCAAGTGAAGCATGACACAAGCATTACTAAGAGTGAGTGCTTTCTTAAATTTTCCTTGCTGGGTGCCTCACTTGACTTACTCTAGTCCCAGCCTTAGTAAAGAATACCTACTTCATAATGTAATCATATAGATTAAATAGGTTAATATATGCCAAGTATTTAATAACACTGTTTATATGTTTAAAAGCATATCATAAGTACCAGATGATTAGCTGATATTATTATTGAGTAGATTTGAGAAGTTAAGGAGATAAAACAAAATTCTTGGTGGACTCCCATGTTTCTGGCTTAGGTAATGAAATGAATGTTATTGTCACACAGCAAGATAGAAATACAGGAGAAAGAAAAGGCTGGGGCAAGGGGATGAAATTGACAGTTGGATTTGAGGTACATATGGGACATTTGGGTGCAGATACCCAATAGCAGTTACATAGCTGCCTCTAGGTACCTCATTGGTGCCTAAGAGTGAGGATTAGAGATACAGTATCAAAGAGAGTCAAAGTGTGAGATGTGTGGGTGGTAGCAACAAAAATAGAATTGGACTGTATTACACAGGAAGCCAAAGTGGTTAGCTAGTTTTATTTTATAGAAAAGAGATCTTTTACAACTTCTTACCAAAATCCTCATGACAACATAGAATAAGACAAAACTTCTCAGTATCTTGAAGTAGGCCCAATAATCAACCTAATTCCAAAACCTGGGAAGTATGCCTGCTGAAAACCAGGCTGAACACACAAAATGGACCACTAGTGCTAGACCTCCCTTTGCCTACATGCCCAAATTCAGTGTCATTTTTCTTCCTGGCCCACCCATACTCATCAGAAAATTAGAAAGCCAACTCTTGACTGCTGCTTTCTAAAGTCAACCACATCCATCAATTCCTAGTTCTTCTATAACCTAAAGAAAGCGACTTCCAGGAATAATCCACAGAGCCGTGTGTGTGTGTGTGTGTGTGTGTGTGTGTGTGTGTGTGTAGGAGAGAATGGAGTGAAAGGTGCATTGTCTTCTAGGAGTCAAGGAAAGTCTTACTTGCAGTGCATGCTGCAAATTATATTTTCCTACTATGTCCTACTTACTTTCAGAGTACTTAAGCCTAGCAGGTAAATGATGATTCTATTTCAGCAAAACCAACTAAAATCAAGCAAAGCCTTGAAAGCCCTGGGAAATGAGCTGGCTGAGCACATTAACTTGCCTTCAGTACATTGGAGAAGAGCCTTCTGGACCCACTGCCAGATAATAGGACCAAGGACAACCTCCACACCTTGTTTTTTGGAACACTAAGTATAGATAGTTTGTCTTTTGAGTAAACAGAACCCAGAAGAAATATAAAGTTTTATTAGTAAAAAATCTGCAGTCTATGGGAAATGAAGCTTTTATGTTTTTGGGCTTTTGGGGTTTTTTGAGACAGGATCTCACTCTGTGGCCCGGGCTGGAGTGCAGTGGTGCAATCTCAGCTCAAAGCAACCTCTCCCTCCTGGGTTCGGGCAATTCTCCTCCCTCAGCCTCCTGAGTATCTAGGACCACCAGCACACCCACCATGCTGGCTAATTTTTGTGTTTTCCGTAGAGATGGGGTTTCACTGTGTTGGCCAGACTGGTCTCAAACTCCTGGTCTCAAGTGATCCACCTACCTCAGCCTCCAGCCGTGCTGGGATTACAGGCATCAGCCACTGCGCCCAGCTGGGAAATGAAGCTTTTAAGTGAAGGTTTAGAGAAACCATACTGCAGGAAGTTAGAAACATTTTAAATAGTTAAGTATCTTTAGTAAAATATAAAAAGACATTTTCTTTATCGGACAGGAAGTATATTAGTCTGTTCTCATTCTGCTAATAAGACATGCCTGAGACTAGGTCATTTATAAAGGAAAAAGGTCTAATTGACTCACACTTCTGCATGGCTGGGGAGGCCTCACAATCATGGCAGAAAGCAAAGAAACAGCAAAGTCACATATTGCATGGTGGCAGGCAAGAGGGAATGTGCAGGGAAACTCCTCTTTATAGAACCGTCAGATCTCATGCAACTTATTCACTATCACAAGAACAGCATGGGAAAGACCCGTGATTCAGTTGCGTCCCACCAGGTCCCTCCCATGACAGGTGGGAATTATGGGAGCTACAATTTAAGATGAAATTTGGGTAGAGGAACAGCCAAACCATATCAGGAAGAGAAAGTAAGTAAGTAGCTGAGAATAAAAGACAACAAAAATACGATAAAGTGTATCAGAAATAAGGAAGGACTAAAAAATTAAAATTCAATAATATAATTATATGCTTATAAAGGGCAATTATATATTACTGAAATTTTGAAAAACTAAATTTGCATTGTAAAGGATGAATCTGCGATGGTCTACAAGAGTTTGAATTTTTAAAAGGACAAAGAGATAGTGATAAAAGAGAAAGTCATACTCAAGGAAAATAAAATACTAATTTAAAGTAAGAATTTTAGCATCTTAAACATAGCATCATAACTGAATCCAACAAAATAATTAAACATATAATTGAAGGAAACTTTTGACTTAAAAAGTAAATACCTGAATTCTCATATTAAGGACTTCTTACCATATTCCGATAAAAATCAGTGAAAGGATACAGCTAAAGTCATTTGGAAAAATAATTGAATGTCAAGGAAGAATAAAAATATCTGCAAGTACAGAGGGGATTTTTGTCAAAAGAATAAAATGCAGGTTGTTGTCATTAGACTTATTAAATAAAACACTAAATGCCAAAAAAGAGGAGAAATATTGTACACCAACACTTTTATACTCAGCAAACTTGTAAAGACAATAAAATATATCCTCAAGTATATAGGACTTCAGAAAACACGCTACTCAAAGTTCTTGAAAAAAACTTACTTGGATACTTCTTCCAGCATATACAAATTAATCAAAATAAAAGATAATGATTATTTAGGAGGATTTATGTTTTTCTTACCCAGCAATATGGTTGGATGATATGTGGTCAGGTGATTCTGCAACCTGGGAAGGGAAGCTTGACTCTGTTTCCTTCAGCTTCTCTCAGCTGCTTCCTCTCTTTCCCCAGCATCAGGAAATTTATATTGTGCCTACCCTTTATTCCACAGTTCACAAGGAATCTCTTGACATCTCTGATAGCTTACAAAATACTAACTGTTCCTATCCTGTTACCACCTTACTAATAATGAAGAAAATATTTAAATGATTAGATATTCTACTGAGAATAAATAAAACCTTCTGACTTACTTTCCAACGAAGAGCTGTACGGTACAACATAAAGATTATTTCCAATGTAGAAGGACATGAGTAATTATTTTCTATAACATTAAAACCCATATTGGCCAGAAAAAAATTGCTGAAATTTTTTCCATTATAGAAGATTAACAGAACTTCTGCTGTAGATATTAACTGTTCCCAGTACCTCTTCATGCCATCTCCTAACAATAAGGAAATCCAGAAATACTTATAGTGGCTATCTCAGGGGATAACATTTATTTCTACATTTTTAAATCTTTCTAAAATGTTCCTGGTATATATAAAAAAATTGAAATAGTATAAATAATTTTGTATAAATAATTTAATCACACGCATTTCATATAGCATATTAAATAGACTGCTATAATAATCATATGCAAAAAGAACAAAGCTGGAGGCATCATATTACATAACTTCAAATTATATTACAAGGCATCATAAACAAAACTGCCTAATATCAGTATAAAAATAGAAACATAGATCAATGAAACAGAATAGAGAACCCAGAGATAAAGCCACATATTTACAGGTAACTAATCTTGGACCAAGCTGACAAAAACAAACATTTGGGAAACAACATCTTTTTTAAGGAG
Organism: Piliocolobus tephrosceles; assembly: GCF_002776525.5. NCBI lineage: Eukaryota > Metazoa > Chordata > Mammalia > Primates > Cercopithecidae > Piliocolobus > Piliocolobus tephrosceles. The sequence continues at coordinate 87,384,021 of NC_045436.1, forward strand.
TGGTAGTGGAAAAATCGAATTGCCATATACAGAAAAATAAAACTGGACTCCTATCTCTCAACATATACAAAAATAAATGCAAGATGGATTAAAGACTTAAACTTAAGACCTGAAAATACAGAAAAACTAGAAGAAAGCCTATAGAAAACTCTTCTAGACACTAGTCCAGGCAAAATATTCATGACTAAGACAATAAAAGCACAGACAACAAAACCAAATAAGACACACGGGAAAGCTTCTGCAAAGCAAAAGAAATAACCAACAGAATGAACAGACAACTTGCAGAATGAGAGAAAATATTTGCAAAATACACATCCAACAAGGGTCTAATATCCAGAATATACAAGGAACTCATATAAACAACAACAACAACAACAAGTAATCCCAATTGAAAAGTGGGCAAGCGATATGAATAGATAGTTTCAAAAGAAGACATACAAATGGCCAACAGGTATGTGAAAAAATGCTCAACATCACTAATCATCAGGGAAATGCAAGTTAAAATCACAATGAAATATCATTTTACTCTAGTCAGAACAGCCATTATAAAAAGAATAAATAAATAACAGATGCTAGCAAGCATGCAGAGCTAAAGGAACTCTATATACACTATTGATGAGAATGCAAATGAGTTCGACTTCTATGGAAAATAGTATGGAGATACTTCAAAGAATTTAACAATAGAACTACCATTCATTTCAGCAATCTCACTACTGAGTTTCTACCCAAAGGAAAAGAAATCATTGTATCAAAAAGATACCTGCATTCGTACATTTTCTGCAGTGGTATTCACACAAAGATATGGAATCAATCTAAGTGTCCCTCGACAGATGATTGGGTAAGGAAAATGTGGCTCGCGCTCTCTCTCTCTCTCTCTCTCTCTCTCTCTATATATATATATATATATATATATACACACACACACACACACACACACATTCACACACACCATGTAATACTACCTAGCCACAAAAAAAACCATAAAATAATATATTTTGCAGCAATATAGGTGGAACTGGAGGCCATTACCTTAAGTGAAACAAGTCTTAGAAAGACAAATATCTCAGTGCAATCTCAGCTCAAAGCAACCTCTCCCTCCTGGGTTCGGGCAATTCTCCTGCCTCAGCCTCCTGAGTAGCTAGGACCACCAGCACACCCACCATACTGGCTAATTTTTGTATTCTTTGGTAGAGATGGGGTTTCACTGTGTTAGCCAGACTGTGTTCTCACTTGTAAGTGGAAGCTAAATAATGGGTACACATAGATGTAGAGTGTGGAATGATAGACAACGGAGAGTCAGAAGCGTGAGGAGGTGGGAGAGGAGGTGGATGATGGGAAATTAATGTGTACAATGTATGTTAATTAAGTGATGGATACTCTAAAAGCTCTGACTTTACCACTATGAAATCTATACATGTAATATAAAATTGTACTCCATAAATTTATACAAATTTTTAATTGACTGCTATAGTAATAACATTTATATCTGAACTATAGATTATTTTTCTTCCTTTTGCTTTTCTGACCTTTCCAAATTATCCATGATATTAGACAGCAATATAATTACATGAAACATAACTGTATTCTATAATATTGCTTTTTATGGGGAAAACATTTTCATTTAAACACTGAAGGGAATGGTCAATAATATTTTTAAAATATTTTGAATTCATTAGAGTCCATTTTAGGCATTTCAATAATAATGGATGACTTTCCTGGGAGTCATCAGTGTGGATGATGACTAGGAATGATGTCAAGAAAGTCAAGGAAGAAGAAGTAGTAATCAAGTTATCAAATACTACAGATGTCAAGCATGTTGAGGCTTAGAGGCTTCCATTGGATCTGACAAGGCAAAAACTGTTGCAGTAGAATGGTAGAGGCAGAAATCCAATGTGATAGTTCACAAAGAGTAAGGAAACAGGGGTGTAGGAACCTTGAAAAGTATCAGGAAGCCTGAGCGCTCAAGGTAGCTGCCATGGAACGAAACGGCCGATTCTATTCCAAAACATCTAAAGCAGTATATTCTTGGTTTCCTCTGCAGCTATGGCTCTTCACTGGCCCCTTCAAAATCATCCCCACTTTCCTTTGGAAATCCATGTGGTTCCAGTGAATCTTACACTTTCTCTCCATTTTCCAAAACTCAACCAATCAAGGCATTTTGCTCCCATGACACAGTGACTGGTTCATGAGTGGATATGGGGTCTATACTGGTCCACATATGGGAATAACCAAGATAATTTTTACTAGGAATTCTGGGATGCAGATGCTAGTGCTGCCATTTGTCACTACTCTGGGAGCCACAGTTTACATTATATTCCATGTGAATCGTATACCCTGGAGTTGTGGGACAATGTGGCCTGGACAGATGTTCTCTCTAGCTCTGGAAAAATGTACTATGAGGATGTGAAATCTGGAAGCCAAGGCCGTCTTGTGACCACAAAGAAAGACAGTATGAGAACAAAGCCAATGTGTCAATAAAGCTGAGTGGTGTGAGGACAGAGTAAATCATAGAGAAGCACAGCAGGAGCACAGGCCAAACCTCACCTGCAGCCTGTCCTACCTCTGGGCTTTTTCAATAATGTGAGCCAATAAATCCCTTTTCTTTATTAAAGTTGTCTATTGTGTACAACAGAAATAATTCTCGTGATCTTCCTTGTTTGTCCTTACTGCAAACATTCCACACAAAGGCTTAAGTTCCTTTTTTTTTTTTTTTAGACAAGCAGGCAAAGCCATTTACAGTCTCCAGAAGATGAAAGGTGAAATTTAATAGGACGTTTCAGAAATTTACCTGTGCCTGGGCCAAGAAGGAAGAGAAGGCAGGCTTTGAAACCTATGCTGTTGTAAAGTTGGATTTGAGTCAGCAAGCATAATGTCATTTTTCCACGTCTTCTCGTGTACAGTCCCCTAGGAGATTTCCAGGTGTGACAACCCTGAAGCTTCTGTTCTGCATATTTCTACCAGACCAAGTTCATGTCCATGTATCACTTAATGTGTTTCTTAGCTTACTTTAAAAAAACATTTCATTTTCTCCTGTGTGCTGTGTATTATTTTATCCAATCTAAGCAAGTGGAAAATACTCTATGTTGATACAAAAAAACAAGCTTCCCATTCGGTTTCTTTCCATTACACCACCATACACATATGAGTGTCTTTTCTACTGAACAAGATTTACTGAGTATGTCTCTATTTGAAGAACTAAAGAGAAAGGAAAATGTGTGTTAAACCAAAAAGAATTTAAGAAAAAGCAACCCTTAAACCCAACAAATAAGATTCTATGCCACATTCTGGAGGGCATTAGCTTAAATCCTCTCTAGTCAATGTTTGCCTTTAATCATACTTTGTCTAATGTGAGGATCTTTCCTCATGTGAAAGTTGTTAAGTACATACAAGGTAAAAATCAGCTCATGTTTTCTTGATCCTAATACTTCCCCACAGTCTAATTTGCAGCCACATAAGGCCATGTTCAACATGAAGTATAGAATAATGGTTCCCTCCCCTCTGAGAAGAAAAAAAATTGCTTAAAAGAAGTGCTAATCAGAGAGGGGAAAACTTTAGTTTCATTGTTAGCTATATGATTATTTTTATATAACATTTTCTCCTCCCAAACATGCATATACACACACACCAACTAAATATTGAACATCCAAAAAAATTTTAGCTGGACCCAGGAAAATAACAATTTAAAGACATAGGGAACAAAAGAAGTAGGGAAAATAATGTGCCAGATTATTTATTAACATCCAGAGGAAATTATTCTACTAAATCTGTTCTGTCATTATGAACTGAGCAGATTATATTCTATAGCCTTCGGAAATACGGTTACCAGCTGGACTGCTAAGTACTCTGCTGATCATAAGGTAGATCTCAGGAGAATGACCAAGATATATAAAAAGCACACAGTAAAGAATTTTTAAATTTCCATTGTTGAAAAGACACAAAAATGAGTAACTCAACCTTGCTTCAGTATCACTTTCTAGAGAATAAATAACCCATGGAATATTAGAACTTTTGCTTCTAGTCATGCTATACACACTATTTTCATCATATAATATATTTGGCTATTTGACTACTGATGTTCATTTTGCAGAAGGTGTTCTCCTATAGAAACCTCAGATACTATATAAATAGGGTCTATTTAATTTAGGGTATATTACCAGACCTCTAAATGGATTACTCTGAATTATACAGAATAAATTTATTCAGTATTAGCAATATAACAAGTAAAATATACTTGCATTTGTTTGATTTACAAATATATGTCTGAATTAAGACCAAACTATTTTAAAAGTTGTTTTAAAATGTCATCTATTACATATTTTTGATAACCCAGGGACTCATTAACTTTTATAATACCAAAAGTCAGTAAGAAATTATGAACAAATACTTTGGGAAAACAAAGTCAGAGAATGATTAGGTCATTCAAAGAAGTAAAGTTCTCATTATTCATTAGAAGATTTAACATTAGATACTGGTAATGACCTTTGTTTCCCCTCAGAACATTAATTACAGGTAACCTAAGCTCATAAGAAAATTATATTACTTAACCCAGACGTGAAGTTCTAGTGGCTTGTACTAGATATTTTTTATCCCTTGACACCTAGAAAAACACATTTAAAAGTCTCCTTTAATAGCTAGTAGTCTCCAAAATATGAAGTGATTTGCATAAGGGAAGAAACCAAGTTTACTGCCTCCATGTGGCATTGGGAATTTCCATACTCAGGCACAGGCACAGAGTGTTCGATCATCTAACATTAACCCTAATAGCCAAGCAGTGAACATTTATTTTATTCTATTGTGAATCATAGTATGTCAGAATTTTGTATATTACATTTTTAAATATATGTTCTAATTGATGACCCTAAAATTCCCGTCTGCTTATTTCAACTGGAAGTGGCAAATTTTACCAATTATCTGGAGAAGAACTAAGTTACGTCATTAAGGAGATTAAGTGGGTACATTGTGAAAAGTATCAGCCAGCAAGGTACCCTGGTATTTGTTGACTTAATTGGCCTTGTTTGCTGTAGAATAGTCTAGGGTTTCCCAGTTCCACAGCAAGAGGATTAATTTCAAATTATGGATTGTTCCCATGGTTTGGAAATTTTTTATAAGAAAGGTAAAATGTGCAGATTGTGTGTCTTTCTTTCAAGTTAGAGAAGTAATAAGAGAAGTAGCAGAATTTATAAACATGGGCCTAAGGGAGATATATCTAGTATAACTTGCATCTCTTCATATGAAATAAAACTCTAACCCTAAAATAGCAAGTCAAAAGATGTATTTCTCTGTTGTAGAAATTGCAACTTTCAAGGTGGGTAACTGGGTAAGAAAGTTTGGGAAAATTTATGTTTGTGGTTACTCTTTACAGCACTGATTTTTTACAGCAAAAGTTTGGGTATACTAAAAATATCCATCCATGGAGGCTGGTTAGAGAACTCTGGTATATCCATCTTATGGCTATAAAAGAGACTGAAAAGCTCTCTACTCATTAGCATGGAAAATACTTCAGAATTCTATTTAGTTAAATAAAGAATAATTTATGAGATATATACTACATAGAACATATGTAATTAAAATATATATTTTACATATGCTCACATATTTGTTAAGCAGTTATAGGGGTTAATTTTTGTCATATACTGATTTGTCATTCAAAAGTATAATACATGGTTTTTCATCTTTAATTTATATAGCGAATTACATCCCTAAATTTTCAAAAATTGAAAACTGTTTCATTATTGAAATAAATTACATTTTGTTGAGATGTATAGTATTGTGAATTAGGGTTTAATTACTAATATATTGGTGTTACACTCAGGTGAGTAATACATATCTTATTTATTTTCTTTAAATCTACTTAATTTGTACTCCCTGTCCTCATCCCAAGTTCACCCCATCACCTCCCCTAAGTAGTTTCAAGGGCTCAAAGATTTACAGAGGACCAAGTCTTTGAGGGGAAGAGTGGTTAAGTACCTTTTATCACACTGTCCTGTATGCTCCCGCCTTGCCTGGCAGTGGTTCTGCTCCTCCTCCACCATGTTTAACATGTAGAACAATGGCAAGACCAGATACTACACAGGTGCTCCTCAGGGCCAGGAACAGACACAGACCTCTTCTGCTCACAGAGCCCACAGAGCTCCACTTCCCTCTCCCAAGCCTCAGCATCCCTTTAACAGTAGAGTCTATGAGAAAGCCCTTCCCATCAATGTCTCTCAGATGCCCTCTCCTCCACCTCCAAGACACATCTCCTAATATATCTCCTCAATGGGCTCCAGTTTTCAGAGACCAGACCCAGAAAGAAAGTGCCTTGCAGGCAACTTTGACTTTCCTTATTGCCACAGATTTCTCCAGAGGCAAAGTAGTATAGCGCTGGGTACCTGCTCTATGGCAAAGGGGAAAATGAAGAAGAAAAACAAATTGAAAATAAAAATTTAAAAATCAAATAAAATCAAATATTGGAAGTCTTCAGTCACAGTACTTTAACATATTGGTATAGATGTTCATAAGGGAGACTCATCTAGAGTTTCCTTGTATGTACCATCTTTGTATAGTCTGGGTAGCATTGCTATAACAGCTTTTAAAAAAAAAAAAAAATTAGAAGCATCCCTACTATCTCTGGACTTAGTAATTTGAATAGAACTGGAATTACAAATTCCTTGAAAATATGCTAAAATGCACCTGTGAAACTACCTGAGCTAAACGAAGTTGTTTTTGAAAAGGTTTCAATTTATTCTACGATAAATTGTCTACTTAACTGTTCTCTTTCTGAACAATGTTGGTAATTCATATTTTCAAAACAAACATTCATTTGTTGCAGATATTTAAATGTACTGAAGAAGTCTAAGTTATTATCTTAAAATTATTTTAATTTTCTTTTTATCTGTAGTCATCCCTCTTTTCTAATTTTATAGATTTGTGCAAAATATTTTTAAACAAATAAAAATGATGCATTATTAAATAGAACGACGTATAGTTTTGAGAAAAAGAAAATTCATAAACACAGAGAAAAGTGGAGAAAGAACCTAATTCTGGGCTCCCTCGCATGCCTTCTGAGTTGACAAATGACATGATATTGGTTTTCCTTTGAACATCTATTTAGATTCAAGTTTTTCTAAGTCCCACTGAGAGAAGATTTGTCAGTTGTGTGCTTAGAAGGGCTCAGAGCTTAATATGCATAAAATGCTGTCTAATGACCTGTTGAGAAATTTTTCCATGCTTTACTTGTGTCTTTCTCTCCTCTCTCTCTCCCTCCCCCATTTATATATTTACTAACAAAGGTGGTTTTGCACTAACTTTTCTGCATTCTCATTAGTTTATACTTCTCATTAAAACAGTAGACTTGGATTACATTACTTCTAACCACAATTTTACCAATAAAATTGTAAGATTCTGATTCTTTTCTTTCCAATGATACCTAATCAGAAAAGAGTAAAGCTAGAGTTAAAAGAAAAGGGCCTTGAAGAGAGCGGCTTCTCTGCAAGTATTCACTGAATTGAGTAGAAGAGAGCTTTATTTTGTTTTTCTTTTGCCAGGTTGTATAAATAATAGGCTTAGGCCAAGTACTTTAATCTTTAATCTAGACCAGCAGTTCTAAACCTTGGCTAAATATTAGAATCACCTGGGAACTTTAAAACTCTTGCTCCTTAGGCCGCAGCTCGGGCCAATTAAATTCCAATCTCAGAGGCTGAGCTCCAGGCAGCAGTGGGTTGCTTTATTTTTTAAAGCTCCCCAACGGGCAGTCAAAGTTGAGAACACTGATTCAGGCTTATCTGATATACAAGCCATCAAATATGAGAAAGTTGACTCAACTGAACTGCATTTATCAATTTTATGTATCAAACAGAATAACTATTAATCTTTCAGTAGGGCCCTTCACTGAGTTAGGTGGGTCAAAATTCAGAATAATTTAGAATAAAATAAATGTGCTATAAAGATCTCCAAGAATAAGGGATGAACAAGCAAATTTTCCACTTCTCCGTACACAATATGAAATAGCTCCTTTTCACAGGATATATTTTAGTGGACAATAAATAGAACTGATCATAGTAAAGTTATAGAAATCATAAAGAACTTCAGTCTTTCTTGCTTCTAGCCTTTCTCCAAATCAACCCCAAATGCCACTTTTTCCACCCTACTCTGCCCCAACCCCATTCCCTAACATGACCCTCTGTAAGAGAACAGGCAGAATTCTGAATTGTTTTGTTTTTACTCTGTGTCTTATTCACACTGCATGTTACCTAAACTGCATTTTGGGCTTTTATTTTTAAATGTGTAACTATACACTCCCTCCCAGCACACTCACAAGTGGAGTCTGGATAAGCTTGAGGATGTTTAGAAGGTTGTCATGGTGAGACTCAGTCTAGGTCTCAGCCAGGCCTCAAGTCAAGCCTGTTCTAGTGGGTTTGGGGAACTCCCTGGAGAAGCAAGGGCCTAAGTGAGGGTCTGAGCTGTCCCAGAGCTGAGTGGGACTGGCTGCAGTTGGCTGCTTCCAAGGTTTCTACATCAGCTGGGGAAGAAGAGCTAGGTTTAGGCCTCTCTTTAAATCTCCCCAAGAACACTCTCCTAATGGCAATCATATCATTCCAAGGCAAACCAGAGTTAAAGTTTGAGAGCTATAGAAAAAGACACAAAAAGACTCTCAACTCAAGGCCGTGAATAGAGAGACACAGGGTCTCTGAGACCCTCCAGGTTAAGTTAGGTGCTATGGAGGGTTAAATATGTACCCTGGACCGAGGGCCTTACATACCAAGTTTCAAACTTCCTGTGGCTCTGGTTGGCAAACATTCCGATTTTCATTTTGAAGATGAGGACATGAACCCTGTCTTAGTCTGCTTGTGCTGCTATAATAAAGTCTGAGACTGGGTAGCTTATAAAGAACAGAAACTTACTTGTGACAGTTCTGGAGGCTGAAAAGTCCAAGATCGAGGTGCTGGCAGGTTCAGTTGTCTAGTGAAAGCTGCTTTCCATTTTGTAAGATGGTGTCTTAATGCTGAATCTTCCAGAGAAGAAGGGAGAAATGTTGTGCCCTTACACAACAGAAGATAGAGGGCAAGCTAGGTGCTTCGTCAAAGGCTGCTTGAAGTGCCTTTTATAAAAGCCTTAATTCCATCAGTGAGGGAGCAGCCCTCGTGGCTTAATCACCTCTTAAAGGCCTTAATGCTTATCACTACCACATTGGCAACACCTGAATTTTGGAGGCGACACATTTAAACCATAGCAGACCCTCAGAAAGGCAAGTGACTCACCTAAGGTCATACAGTTTATACATGTTCATGTCACTGTGCATATATCCTGAAAATAGCATTAAGCATAAACTTCTAAATTTTGTCATAAACATCAAAGTCATGGCCCAAATTGATCTTTGTAAAATGTAGTACATAACAACTAACTCCACTCCACTCCTTTCATTCACTTCAACTTAAAATCGTGTTAGGGTACCCCTCTAGGAAAGACTAGAAAATACAGTGCACTTATTTCTACTTTCTAATGTAAAACATTTTTTAAAAAGCAATAGAGATTTAAAGAGGAATCAATGCAAATAGTGGAGAAAGGGTGGTTATTGGTTATTGAATTTATGTTTACAGCCCAAATAAAACTTGATCTTTTTTTGCTCTGGTGTATGCAATTGTTCTCTAATCTCCTAAACTCATCAAAGGGTTTCTCTCTTAAGGTATAACTAATTATTTTCAGATTTGCATATTAAATTCTAAATAGTAAAGCCATAAAGCTCAGAAACATAGACTATGGCCTGAGATACCCGAGGTGGAGTCCCAAAAAGTGATACTGTGATTTCATTTGAACAGTAATGTATCAAGTGGGCATCAGATTTTTATCATTACACTTTATAAATTTATTTACCAGGCACATGCTACAAAGTGTACATTACTGTGTAGCTGGGGAGACAAGAAATACATAGGAAAATGTTATTTGTCCCAAATAATTTAAGGGGAAAACGTGCATACATGACTTTCCTGACAAGGATATTTTGACACAGCTGTGCACTGATGCAGCTATTTCATGCAGGGGATTTTTAAACACAGCCCAAAAAACAAACTGTTAAACTTTCAGCTGTTTCTATTAACAAGTAATGTGTGAAACAGACATAGTCTTCCCATTCTAAAACCTTTTCACAATATTGAACCTCACCCAGTTGTAGATCCCCTCCCCCTGGGGTAGCAAGTGAGAGGTCTGGAATGAAGTGGGGTCAGGGATGGGTTGAGGATGAGGGATGGAGTGAGGTTAGGCATCATCTGGCAGACAAACTATATGTGACCAGCAGTTATATGTTTACCACACTTACTTGTCTCAGAGAAGGCCATACATCATTCTTAGCAGAGTGCCTGTTCAGTCTCTGAGAATTCACTTATATTTTAGAGACTGTTAAATTTACAATGGCCATACTCCTTTATATCCATGAATAAACAGAACTGTCTGTGTAAAGAAGCCATTTCATCTGTTTTACATTTGAACATCTAGAAAACTCAATCACGGATACCTCTGCGTCTAGAGGTTTCCTAATTATGCAAACTCGATTTGATTGGATGTATATGGCACACCAGGTTGGGGAGGATATTTGAACAATAATATCATTCCCACACAGAAAATTTTCAACCTGTTTTCTAACAGTTCTCTCGATTCTGAAACATACTTTTCTCTATTTACAAAAGTCATATATACTTAAAGAATTTCCAGGATTAGAGAAAATAAAAAGAGAATGGGGAAGGAATAGTCAGAGACATCTGTTGTAATTATTACATTGGAACAAATTTAATGTAATCTTTATATTACATTATAAAGATAATCACTCATTACAGTGTAATAAGTATAATATGACCATCTAATCTTTTAATACAGAAATGTTACTACCACCACTTCATTGGGAATGAGTCTAAAGAACTGTTTGAAACCCACTATTTTAGACAGACATGTCTAACTTGGAGAAATACCTACATATGGTCACACCTGAGATTTTCCTCTCTAAAATAGTGAAGAAATATCTATCTTATACATCTTTTTGCATTTTTTATACAATTGCCTACTGATGTCTCCAGTGGAATTGAATTAAATTATGATCTTGTTCCAAGAAAAGCTCTGATGATAGACTTTAGCTATCTTATTAGAAAGTAATATATATGTTGTCCATTATGTTATAAAATGAACTACCTATTTAATTACCTTGTTTAATAGTACTAATTTAGCATGTTTTCCCATCTGGTTAATTGCCTAATGAAAACACTCTCGGTGGGTCAGTGGTTTCCTTGCTATCATTTAGAACAGCAAAATCTATCCTTGAGCTACTGTGGAGGCCAGTCTGTGTATCTATTATATAGTGTGGAAACTCTTCTGAATGATAGATTGGCGCTTTCCCTTTGGGGATTTCTTTGTGTATCATCTGGCTTCAATTTCTTCATGGGCTTTGTGCCTTGGTGAATGTGTATATATGTGCTTATGCTTACATAAAACACATAATTACCCTAAACATATCACTGTGGACTCAAATATGTATGAACGTACATCTCCTTTATTTCAAAGTAAGACTGTTACATTAAAAGACATACACGTAGGAAGAGGATGAAATTGAAATCTGAACAGACAAGGTACAAAGTTATAAAATCAGGATTAAGCTTATAAATTTCATTATAATTAAATTATAAAACATTGTGAATTATATAGTCCTATTAATGAACCTATGCTTTCTTAATGACAAGAACAGGTTTCCATGTGCTAATCACATCATACATCTGAAATTTATTGGCTTCTTTTGGAATAAATTTAATATATTAATTCTCAAGTAGCCACTGCAAAAGTATCAAAGTGAAAATTAGAAACCAAGAGTGAGCCTAGTTTGTATAAAATTAGTAAAAGCATTGTCATTCCACATGGAGGTGCTTAACTCATTTAAATGTATTACTTTATTAAAGATCTATGAACACTTATTAAATGCCACTATTGTTCTGGTTTTTAGAGATACAGCAGTGCACAAGATGGACCAAGTCCAAGCCCTAGAGAAGCTTATAGTCTAGCAAGGTAGATAGACAAAATTGGTAAATAAATAATTACATAATTTCAGAGCATGATCATTTTTAAAGAAAAATAAAGCAGAACAAGGGATTTCAGAATGATTCTGGGATAGAGTAGAGTAATAATATTTGAGCAGCGACCTAAATGAAGTGAGGGAGTTAGACTTGCAGATGTGTGAGGGAAAAGTGTGTCAGATGGAGGGAAAAGCAAACACAGAGGATTTAAGGGAGGAGACGCATGGTGTGGTCAAGAATCAGCAAGGTCAGTGTGGTTGCAGGAGGAGAGTGGGAGAAGGAGAGAGGTAAACAATACAGGAGAATTGGGCAAGAACTGGATGGTGACCTTTCAGAACAGGGAAGAAAAACAACAAAGGATAATGAGAGTCAGTAGGTTAGGAGAGTGTAGCACCATGGAAGCCAAGAGAAAAAAGAGTTTCCAGACAGAAGTGATATAGTGTGTTTAATGATGCTGAGAACCTAGTAAAACAGGGACTGAAAATTAACCATAAGATTTGCACACTGGAGTTCTTTCAACAGAGGGGAGGGATCCTTTCCAAGAGTTTTTCCTAAATAGGAAATAGAGAAATGGAGTATCAGCTTCAACGGAACATGAGATCAAGAGGGGTGTTTTTCTAAGATGAGAGACATCATAATGCATGGACAATGCAAGGTCGACAATAACAAAGATAAATCTTGTACCATTTATTATACTGCATTAATGTGTACATAACACACACACACACACACTCTCACACACACACAATTTCCCAAATACCGACTTGTTTAATAATGCTAGTTCAGCTCTTTAATTTTCTATCCATCTTTTTTCTTTATCCTATGCCCTAACCTATAGCGTTAATTGCTTCCCTAGGATACTGTATTAACAACTTAAATTATTATAGAAATTATCAAAATACATATCATCTTGTGGAGAAACTCCAAAATAAGGTACAAATTATCATTTCAGTCAAAATTGTACATGATTGACTGATTTTATAATTTGAGATTCTATCAGACTATAACTGATTTTAATATAACTTTTTTACTCTGAGCACTGTTTTGAAAGAGGTGTGTGTGTATGTACAAATATATACAAACCGATTTGAAGCACATTTGTGGAATATATAAATCAGCACATATATAAAGACAAGAGGCTTTGTGGAAACAGTACAGGCATGAAACCGGAAACAACTAGGATGGCATCTCAGCTCTGCCAGTTACTAGCGTGTTACCTTGGACTTCCAGCAACTCAATCCCATCATTTGTAAATAGAGGTAATAATGAGGTAATAATGACCTCAGGAAGTAATAATGACCAGCTCATAGAGATGATAGAAGAATCAAATGAGTAAAAAATATAGGTAGAGTATCTGGCATACGTGCTTAATAAATAGTACCCTGATTTTTATTATTAATTCAATTAAGTACACTTTGATATTATATTACTATAGTTTTTCCACTCTCTCTCAATATCCTTCATTGAATAGAAACAGAATGGTGCATAATAAGGCATTCAATCATTAGGAATTCATTTCTTGAGATCAGTTGGTACTGATAAACCATGAGAAAGCTATTATCTCTTGAGTGATAACTAATCATTCTTTCCGAAAGAAGGCAGAAAAATGATATGCACATTCAACTTTCTACCAAAATGAAAATCTGTTGGGGAAATAACTGGGTAGGAAATTTATCCTTGTAAATGACTTGAAAGGTTATAGAGCAGTGGTTTTTAAAGTGTGGTTACCAGACCTAGGCATTCCTCCAGAGTGTCCCAAAGGCTGGAATGGGGGCAGGGCATGGAGAAATGACGTTTGGCAGTGGATGGGCTTCACTGATTTCATCAGAACACCTCCACTGTCATCTGTGTATACATTGGACCTAAATTAGATTTCACTTGAAGAAAAGGCTCCAAAGCTAAAAGAACATTTGAAATTCTTACCCTAAATGAGGAGTTAAACAGGCTATGGTGATTCTCATTACTCACTCACCCAAGTACTTTTCACTGTAATTCTGTGTCAACAAACATGATTTAAGTAATCACTAAAACCAGACTGAAAATTAGATTACAAATACAATGCACAGTTCAACTTAGAAGAGAGGCTTAAAATCAAGTAAGCGGCACTAAGGAGAGAGTTGATAGATATCTCAAAGTGTTTATTCATGAACCACCACACCATTGAAGATACAAGTAAAAACTTGTTTAGCTTCTTTTCTTACACACCATCCTATACAGTAATCGGAGTTTCTTCCCTTCAGTAATCCCCAATGTAATGCTAAATTGAAAAATTAACTCAAAATTTCCTCTTTTCAAAGGCCCGTAACTCATCTGACCCCTGAGGGAGAAATTCTCACACACTTTCTCGGGGTGAGGGCCATGTGATTCCCATTGTTTTTAATAGAAATCACACTTCTCAAATCCTACCAAAGGCTTTAGCAATTTAGGTATTCATATTTTCATAGCCAAAGCTGTTGCTTTTTAATTTCCTCTGGGTGTTTCTTTCTCCATTAAAACTATTGTAAGATATTTATGGTGTGTATCCACGAATGAAATACCCAATAGAGCTTTCTGTTCCTTCTCCCACTGTGTCTGTGCAGCATGCTATAGTTTCCTCATCCTAAGACTCTTTCACTTAGAATAGGAAACATGTACAAATCAGTTCATGTATGATAGACATAGTCCTATAATCATGGAGGGTTATGAACTCATGTGGTTTATTACATCTAAAACTTTGCAAATATAAAGATTCTTTTAACTTCAAAAATATCTATGTATTTCCACTTAAAAGTAACTGTACTTTTGGTATTTGAACATTGAGAAAAAAACATAATGACAAGAAGACATCATGGATTATATACTCCTATTAATGAGGCTATGCTTTCTTATTTACAAGAATAGATTTCTGTGTGTTAATCAAACCATACATCTAAAATAGTGTATATATATATATATATATGTGAAATAGAGTATACTTTCTGTCTACACACAATGCTTAGCATAACCGTAGATTTGCAGAGCCTTTTTACTAATTCTGAGTCCTCAGAAATCCCCAGTCCTCAGAAGTCTCCATACTGCATGTCACAAACTACTGGTAGAGGAGAAAGTACATAGTCTCCAGAGTCAGAAAACCTGGTTTAAGTCACAGGTTAAATCTCTTACCAGCTACATGAACTTAACTCATCTGACTCCTAGTTTCCCTATCTAACAATCTAATTTTAGGATAAAGGTTGTGTACATTAAAATATATATAGCACTTGATTTGCAATAGTAATAATGGTTAATAATGATTGTGTGTTATATATTGGGCTACATGCTTTAGGCCATTTGCATATCTGTACATTTTAAGACATAAGCTTGTAAACAACAATCCCATGAAGTATACTGCGGTGGTCAGTAGAATACACATCAGAGTCCAAACACCTGGGTCCAAATCCAGGCTCTGAACTCTAATACCCATTAGCAGCATGACCAGGTACAAGTTATTTAACTTCTCCCACAGTTTTCTTTTTCATTTGTAAATGGGAATAACAATAATCTTTATCTTATGTTAATAACATTTGGCAAGTGCTTAACACAGTGCCTTGAACACAGAATATGTAAATATTAGATAATATTATAATTTAAAAGGTAAAGCAACTGGTTTCAGTAAATCAACTTGCCCAAGGTCACATCATTGCTAACAGCAGAGCTAGGGCTCTAAACCAGACCTATATCTCTAATACACATTTTATAGGTGTTGGCTTCTTCTAATGGAAATTTACTCTTCTTCCCTCTACCCTCCTCTAGGTTCAACCCTCCTGGATAATGGCAAGGGACAGGCAGCTCAATCTAAGCAGCGGGCAGCTATAAGGACTCCAGTCAGAAGTCAACTTACCAAGAGAATGAACTCCCTTTCCTATGTGAAGCCCCTTCCAGGAAATAATGCATACAGCTAGAACCAGTGAGGCCATGCAGATTTGCAAATGTTGATTTGGTGTTTTGGTTGCAACTCAGTAGTGGGTGAAATAAGCAGAAGGCACGGTACCCAGAAGCACTTGAACCCACAGACTCAATGAATCCTATAACATACAACACAGGCCCATCCCCTGTAATTTCTCATCTTTCTTCCTTTCAGTCACTTTTGCCAAATTCCCTCAAGGTGGAGCTAACCTAATCCGGCTTTTGCATCTTTGCTGAATATTAATCCTTGTATTTATATAATTATCATCTCTCCATAATACAATTAACAAAAGAAAATGCCAAGTCAGACTAGTGCAGGAACAGTGAAGTCTTTGCAGAAACCTCATCTCATTCTCAGGTTACAAGTACCCAGAAACAGGGCAGCACACTTTCTCTATATCTTATTAGCCAGACTTACCTTATTCCTAAAGGTACTTCCACTCAAAATCCCCAGCCCAATATACTTAAGTATTAATTCAATGTGAAATTAAAATTGAGAACCCAGCTTTAATGTCTTTCATAAGACCTTCTACCTCATCCAAATGTGGCTTTTAACCCTTAAGCTATAGTTTTATTTTGATATATCCCAGTTCTCCCAACTAGCCTTGATACACATCTCTCCTCTAATACAATGATGTCTACTTCTCATCAATACTATAATGGATTTTCTATTGAAACTTGATCTCAGAAATATCTGAAAAATTCTAAGGCAAAAACTATGGTAGGCCCAATAGACTCGGAGATCAATGAAGTTCTCAATGTTAATGAACTTCTGTACATTAGTATGATGCCAAAACTAAACTCTGATTATATGACCCCAAAGGCCTTCACAATCCACTTTCTATCTGTATACCCTGAAGAGTTATTTAAACTTTTTTGAGACATTCCTCCTTAAAATCATTCAAAGATTCAAATTCGGGAGTTGGCCTCAAGCTTACACATCTCCCAGAGACCCTCCCTTTTTGAGCAATATCTTCCTTTGCATTAATAGACCGTGTTTTCTGATAAGTAAATCAGTACCACAGCCTCACTACTCTGTGCCTCCATTTAACAAAATTGTCACTTAACTACAAGCAAAGTGGATTCACAAGTCCTCAGTAAATAATGAACACTGAATCAAAAACTAGGTCTTCATTACTACCGAAATTGTCAATATAGTATTTTTTTTAAACTTAGAAGTTCCATTAGAAATACAGAAAGTGCTCTTTGCAAAATTGAAAAGGACAAAACTGGTACAAAGAAAAGTTCCCAGTTTCTGCAAGGTCATTATAAACAAGATTTAAAAAAAAAAAAAAACTATTAAAATTTTCACCACAGCCTTTTGAAACAAGTTGACAGACACAAGAAGCTACAATGTGAAGCCTCAAACCAAGATGGTCTGTTAGCCAGTTCCTTGTGAAAATAATCCCAGAATCATTATTCTGTTGCATTACTCTTGAATTTCAAGTCTGAAGAGTTTTCTTTTGCTTCACTTCCTTTCACTGTGGGCAGCTCCACAGTATTCTGAAGGCAAGCTGGGCCTTGAGACAACTAATGACAGGGCAATTTCTCATGGGCAGGTCTCTAAGAAGAGATAGATGGATTTGCTCAATTCAGGGTTCTCTTCTCAAGGAGTCCCAGGATCTAAGCATACAAAAAAAGGGGCCAGGAGGCAAAAAAAGGCTCAATCTGGAAGGCACACCCAGTCAAAGCTATTTTCTTCTCCCAACATATGCTCAGAACAGTTGTGTAACTTTTAGATTTTTATGTTAACTCGCTGAATTATCTGCTTGTATACACAATCCCACCATTAAATTTTACCTAATTAGCTAAATTTAACCACTAATTCAACCAAATGATTGACAATTAAATCAATCACTATTACTGATTGCATAATACTATTATGCAAGGTCTCTGTAACCACAAAGGAGCTTCGAAAGTGCCTCCATTCAGCTAAAGCCCAAGAGGGTCAATGAGCTTTACATGATATCTGTTAGGAAGTTAAGGAAATAAATTTTTGTATTTTTTTTTTTTTTTTTTTTACTTTAAGTTCTAGGGTACATGTGCACAACGTGCAGGTTTGTTACATATGTATACATGTGCCATGTTGATGTGCTGCACCCATTAACTCATCATTTACATTAAGTATATCTCCTAATGCTATGCCTCCTCCCCTCCCCCCACCCCATGACAGGCCCTGGTGTGTCATGTTCCCCATCCTGTGTCCAAGTGTTCTCATTGTTCAATTCCCACCTATGGGTGAGAACATGCGGTGTTTGGTTTTCTGTCATTGCAAAAGTTTGCTGAGAATGATGGTTTCCATCTTCATCCATGTCCCTACAAAGGACATGAATTCATCCTTTTTTATGGCTGCATAGTATTCCATGGTGTATATGTGCCACATTTTCTTAATCCAGTCTGTCATTGATGGACATTTGGGTTGGGTCCAAGTCTTTACTATTGTGAATAGTGCCACAGTAAACATACGTGTGCATATGTCTTTATAGCAGCATGATTTATAATCCTTTGGGTATATACCCAGTAATGAGATGGCTGGGTCAAATGGTATTTCTAGTTCTGGATCCTTGAGGAATCACCACACTGTCTTCCACAATGGTTGAAGTACTTTACAGTCCCACCAACAGTTTAAAAGTGTTCCTGTGTCTCCACATTCTCTCCAGCACCTGTTGTTTCCTGACTTTTTAATGATTGCCATCCTAACTGGTGTGAGATGGTATTTCCTTGTGGTTTTGATTTGCATTTCCCTGATGGCCAGCAATGATGAGCATTTTTTTCATGTGTCTGTGGCTGCATAAATGTCTTCTTTTGAGAAGTGTCTGTTCATATCCTTCGCCCACTTTTTGATGGGGTTGTTTGATTATTTCTTGTAAATTTGTTTAAGTTCTTTGTAGATTCTGGAAATTAGCCCTTTGTCAGATGCGTAGATTGTAAAAATGTTCTCCCATTCTGTAGGTTGCCTGTTCACTCTGATGGCAGTTTCTTTTGCTGTGCAGAAGCTCTTTAGTTTAATTAGATCCCATTTGTCAATTTCTTATAAGGAATCAGGTTTCCAGGCAGCTCAGCTTGTAAACAACATTGAAAGTCAAATGGCTGGCCAGCCAGTCTTGCTGATAACCTATCTTAAAGTCTGGGAAGATAGAGCGTAAAAAGTAAGAATTTATTTTAAAAGCTATACCAGGCATAATTCTGTCAAAATGAAATAGAAATAAGTACTGTGGACCAAAAGAAGCTGGTGATTAAGAGTGAAATGGCTTCCTGGAAAGTCACTTTCTAAACAAAATCCTGTTTCTCTTTTAAAAGTACTGAATGATCAGCACCATCCCCAACACACACACACAAACACGTGTGTGTGCACATGCACATATATTCTTAAGTCACCAGCTACCCGATTCTACCAAATAATAACAATGATCATATATTGAGCAGCAGGCAAAATGCTTCCCATATTTTCTCATTTGAATTTTACAACACCCTCAGAAGGGAAATCTTATGTCTTCCTGGGATAGATGAAGAATATGAAAACGAAATTGTAGAGAAGTTAAGCAACTTGCCCAAGTTTGCTCAGTTAGTAGGTTGCAAAGGTGATATTTGGACCCTGGTTGTTTTGGTTCCAAAGTCACCTCTAATTACAATTAGGTCTAAAATAAGGAACAAATACCTAGTAAAATCTTCTAACAGTATACTTCACGTTTATAATTTCTTATCATAATATCCCATCATGAAAGAAAAGGCTTTAACCAGAAAATAGCATTTTTAAAATACTCAAAGTACTCATAACATGAATTAGCATCAACAAATCATGAGCTGTGCAGGTTCTAATTTGACTGGCAAAAAGCTTGTAGCTCCTAATCTCACTAGAAAAACTCTTCAGGGATATTTCCGATTTGCAAGAGAAGAGATATCATTCCAGTGGCTGAGTTTTAGGGGCAGTGGGAAAGTTATCTATTGCTTTTTTAAAAAGGAAAAAGAAAAGAAACTTCCTTCTAACAACCAAGATTTTTTAATCCTTAATTGAGGATACCAAACATTTCTTAGTATGAGTTAGTTTGTGTGTGTGTGTGTGTGTGTGTATATTGCATAAATGTATATGTATAAATTCATTCATACTAGGATATGAATGACAGCTCATACTCCTCCTGAAAACATGTCTTTGAGATGGAAGAGAGAATCAGGGCTCTGAAACAGTGGTTCTCAAACTTTTGTGTCTATCTGAATCACCTGGAAAGCTTGTTAAACACAGCCTTCTGGGTTTTACCCTCATTACCAATTGAGTACCTTTTGCATAGCAAGGTAAATAATTTGTATTTCCAAAAAGTTTCTAGGTGCTTCTGATGTTGTTAGTCCCAGGACCACACTTTTAAAGACTTCTGCGTAGAACAACTGGAGTGAACTGAAGCAGAGGTTGTGTTTCTGAAGATGCCAAATGCCAGATGTGCCAGAAAAACTTTCAAATTCCATGCAGATATGTGCTGGTCCTTCTTTAAACGTGTGAAATCATAACCCTGGGTAATCCTGGGGCTCTGACCTCACACTCGAGCTGTTATTTGCCTGAAGCCTCTTTTTCCACCTCTGAAGCCTGCTCAGTCTCTAAACTGGGCACGTCTCCCCACTTTATGTCTTTGAGTCGCAATGCCCTGCAGTGTGCCAACAACAGGCATGAATTGTTTCACTCAGTTCTTCGTTTGTCAGCAATTCCAGGTGCCAGCTTCATCTGTTGGCTCACATTCGAAGGAAGGGCAAGGGGGAGGACAAAGGAGCAGTGAAATTCATTAGGGGAGAGAGAGCACTACTCCAGAAGGCCTGTGAAACTGTTGTTACTCCTCCTGAAAGAGAATGAGTTTGGGATGAGCTTAGCTTATAATACGGGCCTTACTATTTATAGCTTGAACTATGTCATCCTCTAATATTATCAATTTTTAACGTGAAAAAATTTGCAAAACTTCACGGGTCAGTAGGCATCAGATAATTGTTGGTCATTCATCTAAGCACTAGAGACCAACATTATTCTTTCTTGCTCATGAATGTGAGAGCAGGGCAACCCTCCATGGAATGGACAACCACAAGTAAAGTCAGTTATGGCTTCTTGCAGGGAAGGACTAACCCTACATTAACATAATGTATTCCTGAAAAGTCTGGATTTTGACAATCTAGACAATTTTTTCTTTAAAGATAAATAATGTAATTGGAACAAATAAAATAGAAAACAAAATTTTGTATGAACTTATTTTTATTTCCTGTTTCTAGAAATAGCTCTATTTTTTCCTCTTTCTTGGTCTTTTATGTTTCACGTTTCTCTAAATTTCCTCACTCCAATACTAAATGCCAGTAGGAAAAATATTTATTTGATACCGGAAGCAAGAACAAAACCAAAAACAACTTTAGAATACCCAGTAAAAGCAGACACCTTCATTTGTTCATTCAACAAGTGTTTATTCAATGCAGGGTAGGTAGGCCAAGTGTAGGCTGGGCAAAAGATAGCCAGTGGAGAGCAAGATTGACTCAGTCTCCGACTTCAAGGAGCTTTCAGTCTAGTGAAGGATCCAGATAATCTATAAGCAGATTGATAAGTAAGGAAATAAAGATTATAATAAATGCATTGAACAAAATAAACTGAGTGATAGAGAAGAGTTGGAATGGGAGAGGAGGAAAGACACGAGGGCTGCTTTCATCTGGTAGCAAGGAAAAGTCCTTCTGGGCAGGTGATATCTGAGCCCACTCTTAACAGCAGAGAAGCAGGCAACCCTGCTGAAAGGTAAGGAGAAATGGTACCAAAAACCCTGATATGAGAAGGACTTGGAGTATTCCATTAACAGAAAGAAAGGCCAGCAAGGCAAAGGTTGTGTAGCACAAAAGGTTAGAGAAGTCAGCAAGGAACGTCAGGCCCAGGGCAAGGAGTTTAGATTTTATTCTAAAACCAATGGGAAGTTACAAACAAGCAAGCTTTTCTGATATAATCTAATATATCTCTGGCTGTGGTGTAGAAAATGAATTGTGAGAAACAAGAGGAGAAGCATGGAGACCCATTAGAAACTATGACAATAGACAAGATAGGATGATGGTGTTAATTTCAGTGCTGTGATGGTTACTTAACACTCTGCATCAACTTGACTAGGTAGGACAGAAAGTGCCCAGACATATGGTCAAACATTATTCTTAGTGTGTCTGTGAAAGTGTTTCAGGATGAGGTTAACATTGGAATTGGTAGACTGAGTAAAGCAAATTGCCCTCTGTAATGTGAGTGGGCCTCATCTCATCAGTTGAAGGCCTGAATAGAACCAAAAACTTCAGATAAGAAAGAACTCCACTTGCCTGACTGCCTTCAAGCTAGGGCATAGGTATTCTCTGCCTGTGGACTCAAACTGAAAAATCTGCTCTTTCTGGATCTCAAGCCTGCCAGCCTTCAGACTGGCACTACACCTCGGCTCTTATGGGTCTCCAGGTTGCCAACTGTAGGTCTTGGTACTTGTCAGCCTTCACAATCATGTGAACAAATTCCTTAGAATAACTTATCTATTTTTTTCTATTGATCTGTTTCTCTGGAGGATCCTAAGAATACAAATGAACTTGGGGAGATATGGACAGATACAAGACATGTTCTGGAGAGAAAATTGATAAAGATTTGGATTTGTATTAATGTAGGCATGAGGAAAAGTCCATATTAGTGTTTTTAAATAATGAATTCTTTCTCATTTTTACCTACCAGTCGGTAATATGTTCTTACCACCATAGCTTTTAATAAGATTAAAGAAAGTACTTTTGCACAGTCCTTGACATCCACATCCTATTTCTGCCACCCAATTGATCTACTCTGCAAATTCAAGCTAATATTTCTCTAAAAATTAGGGAGTAAGGAAGAAGTATATGCTATCTCTACGTAATAGACATCCCACACAAAAGCCATGTGATGCTCTTTCATTGATTTTATAATTAATTTCTCACAAAATTACTAAAACAAAATTGAACCTCCAAGCAAATATTTCAGACAACTTATTTTATCCTTTGTTATTTAGAGTAGATCATCCGTAAAGTGCAGTGATGCATGAGAGTCATGTATGACTGTACATGGAGGCAAGCAATGGACCCTCTCCCCAAGCATGAGAGTATCACAGTACAACTTAAGCCTCCAGAAGCCAAGAAACTTATCTCATTATATAACTGTTCCCGCAGTTGTAGAGGCCAGAGCTCACAGAAACATACATGCAGCCTTTTAAAGCCATGCAGGCATTTCTGATACATGTCTACAGTGACAATTGTGAAATTAGTGGACTCCTAACTCAGGAGAGCAGGGGCTGCTGCCAGTTTTCCAGGCTCTTCCCTTAGACCCCTTGGGTCTCTTGGCCCTCAGCCCTGAGGGTCTTAATATGAGCTGCCCAAATAGTAGCTACATCTATTTTTAAATAGTAATTTGAGAAATACTACTTCTTCATATCAAAATACTTCATGCGTCACCAGGAGTTAAAGGGAAATAGGGTATGGCCCATTTAATCATAGAGAAGAATTAAAACTCAGAAGCTTGGATTTCTCTGGGCGTAAGCGTGTTTTTCGTTGTGTTGTGTTTCCTCTTGGAAAAATGTGATATGCCGTTTTTATTCTAAAAAGGCTTTAAATACTTATTAAAAAATGTTCTTTGAAATCAAATAGCTCTGTAAAGGCTGTATTTTAATGATTTGATTATAAATGAATGAAAAGCATATGGATTAGGTCACACATGGTTTTAAAGAATTACAGGCAAAAGTGTCTAACAAGACACATTGCAAGTTCACCAAATTCAGACATTTGAAAGAAAATGTCACAGGATAGAAGAAAACAAGCTGACTTTATGCTAACTGAAAGGCTTACAGATATGAGTACCTATATCTTAAGAGTTTGGTCACCACCATTAGGTGTCTCCATTCATCATCTCTGCCAAAGGTCTAGTATATTCCACATTTATAGTTTCTAGTTTAAGCTAACCACCCAAATGTACAATTATAAAAAAGCAATGTCATTCTAAAATAGAGGGTAAGCTTAATATTTTTCCTTCCAGCCGTGGCTGAAATTCAGCTCCTAGGATGGCTATTGTATTATCATTAATAAATTATCTACATGTGCAAACGTAAGTGGAAAAGAAGATTTTCAGCTCTTCATTAACATTTTTTCTCTTAGAGAAATTTACTTTTTCCCTTCCCAAATCACATACCGAAGCAATACTCTCCCACGCCTATTGCAAAGTGAAAGGCTAAGACACAGCAGAAGAGATTCAAAGGGAGGATCTGCTTGGCTTTGTATTTCAAAAACAATGAATTTAGAAGAACCAAAAAAATAAAAATAAAAAGCGTTTAAAATTAGGAGCTTAAACAGGTAAGGTTTCTAAGGGTGTGGGGATGGAAGTGGAAGACATGTAAAGGGTGAAGGGAATGGCCAGGCTAAAAGGCTGGATCTAAAAGGACACACAGAGAGAAATGCAGAACCCATCATGAAAGCAGTCAGCATCTGGGCTCCACTTGAGTGAATGCTGAGCATGGCCTCCGCTCCTGAACATTGTCATTCTTTCCTGTATGATAGTTATAGCACTTTTGTTTGTGGTGTCATTAAAATAACTAATTTATTCCTTCTGCTTATTTTTCATAGTCAATCTTTCCAGAACTATGTTACTAACTTTTTCAAGTAACCAGATTTTGGTTTTGATGATCATCTCTGTTGATTCTTAGTGTGCTTGCAAGCAAGCTTACTTTTTATATCATCTTCATTCTTTTTTTTTCTTCTACCATTTTTGTGTTTCTGTTTTTTTCCTAGCTTTGTGAGCTAAATGTTTAATATGTCTATGTTAATTTTTTAAATAAATGCATCTTAGGCTATAAATCTCCCTCCGAGTGCTGCTATAGCTGTATCTTGCTAATTTCAACGTGCAGTAGTTTTACTGCCATCTATTATAATATTTCAAAGTTCTAATTTTGATGTCATCTTCAACTCTTACTGTTATGTTTTCTAAATTCTAAATGTGTAAGAATTGGTTAAATATATTTTATTGTTGATTGACAATCTGAGGCTATTATGGACAGAGAATATAACCATATTCTTTCTATGAAATCAATTAGTTAAGCAAATTTTATGTATGTTCATGTTGTACTTAGAAAAAAGGTGTGTTTTCTGATTCTTCAGCTTAGTAATATCTAAATGTTCTCTAAATCAAGCTTATTAATTGTATCATTAAAATTTTTCTGTGTATTTACTAAATTTTGCTTTATCGATCTATTATCTGTGATCCCCTTAACCCTGTAGAGCTATTGTATTAATTCCTCTTTTATTTCTCCTATATTTCTTTTTGCATGTATAAATAGATATATGTATGTTTTTTACTTCCCTCTTTTCTTTTTTTTTTTTTTTTTTTTTTTTTTTGAGACAGAGTCTCGCTCTGTCGCCCGGGCTGGAGTGCAGTGGCCGGATCTCAGCTCACTGCAAGCTCCGCCTCCCGGGTTTACGCCATTCTCCTGCCTCAGCCTCCGGAGTAGCTGGGACTACAGGCGCCCGCCACCTCGCCTGGCTAGCTTTTCGTATTTTTTAGTAGAGCCGGGGTTTCACCGTGTTAGCCAGGATGGTCTCGATCTCCTGACCTCGTGATCCGCCCGTCTCGGCCTCCCAAAGTGCTGGGATTACAGGCTTGAGCCATCGCGCCCGGCCCACTTCCCTCTTTTCTTAAACAAAAAATTTGTGTGTATGTGTGTGTGCTTTAATTTTTTATTTAACAATACAGTCTAAAAATTACTCCATGTAAGTTCATAGTAGAATCTTAACTCAGAATCCTTATCATTTTTTATAGCTACATAGTACTCCATCGTGTAGATGTGCCATAATTTAGCCAATTAATCTCTAATGTATGGGCATTTAGGTTGCAGCATCCTGCAGTTACAAATAATGCTGCAAAGAATAATTCTATGCATACATTGTTTATATTTTGAGAGGTTAATTTTAGAGTACATTTCTAAAAGTATTGCTAGGTCAAAGAGTAGATATATAGGTAATTATGTCATACATTGACACATTCCCCTCCATAGAGGATCTACCATTTTTGTATTCCCATCTGCAGTGGAGAAGATGAGCCGTTTCCTCATATCCTTGTCAATAGAATGTGTTGTAATATTTTGTAACTTTTGCGAACCTAAGATATGTTATCTCAATGTAGTTTTGATTTGCATTTTTTTATGAGAAAAGTTGAATGCATTTTCATATGTTTGAGAGCCATTTTATATCACTTTTGTGTTGTCAGTTCATATCTCTTGCCTAATTTTCAACTGAATTTTTGGTCTTCTTTCCTTAATTATTAATATTTGTATATACATTAGAGATGTCAGTACTTTATCTGTGATATATGTTGAGACATTTTTTTCACAAATTGTCATTTGTCTTTTAACTTTGCTAATGGTGTTATTTCTCATAAAAAAGTTATTTTTAATGTAGGCAAATTTTTCAGTCTTTTAATGCATCAGTATTTTAAGTCATATTTAGAAGGCTTTTCTTATATATGGATTATGGAGGAATCGTCAATGTTTTCTTTGAGTTTAATTTTCACGTTTAGATCTCTGATCCATTTGAAGCTTATTCTTGTAGTTGGTATGAGGAATAGATCTCACCTTTTGTTCCAAATGATTATTTGGTTTTATTAGCGCTATTTATTTTTAAAAATTCATCTTTGCCCGAATGTAGTTTGAATTTTCTATTCTATTCCATTGGTCTTAGTTTTCAAGCACCATTACCTTACTATTTTAATTATTGATTATCTTTATTATTAACATCAAAAACCTCTTTTATAGAGAACCATTTTAGTCCTCCCCTACCCCACCGACCCATAGTGCTTCCTTCTCAGTGTTTTCTTAGCTCTTCTTATGTGTTTCTCCTTCTGTATAAACTTCAGTATCAGCTTGATTTCCTTCAGGTAGAAAGCTTGTTGGTGTGTTTGTTGGGATCATGAATGTACCTATCACTTAAAGAGAATGAAATTGAGATGCTTTATCAAAGAAAAAGAATGGTTTCCATTTGTGTTATTTAGGAACACTTTATGTAAATCACATTTGGTCATGGTTTATTGTGTTGTTAATATGATAATTGACTCTGTTCATTAATATTTTATTTTAAAATTTTACATCAATATTCACAAGTGATTTAGTACCACTATTTTATCAAACTTAGAGATAAATGTTTAATTCACTTCATTTAAAGAATTTGGATGGTGTTCCTTTTTTTCTTCATTTTCATTGCTCTAAAACAAGTTATATCTCATCAATTTACCTGATGTTTAGGATTTGGCTACATTTCCCCTGTGAACACTTCTAGGGTTGGTATTTTCTTGTGTGTTAATTCCTTGATAACTCTCTCTATTTCTTCTAAGAACATTAGTCTGTTGAAACTTTCTCTTTCTACTAGGATCAATTTTGGTAAATTTAATTTTAAGTTTATTTGCATAGTGGTAGGCAAATTATTATTTTATGATATATGTTTCCTCTTCAGCACACCAACATGGCACATGTATACATATGTAACAAACCTGCATGTTGGGCACATGTACCCTAGAACTTAGTATAATTAAAAAATAATAATTTTCCTTTTATCATTTCTTAATTTGTATATCTGTATATTTTTCCTTGATTATTTTCGCTATTGGTTATGGTATTTTTATGATTTTTAAAAGAATCAGTATTTGTATTTATTAACTTACCCTGCTATTTCTCTGTTTTCTGCCTCATTAAATTCTGCTTAGAATTTATTATATCCTGCTTGATGCTTTCTTTTTGTTTATTGTTCTGTTTCTGGCTTTTTTACTTAGGATTTAATGTGTTTTTTTTTATTCCTCCATTTTTATTGATATAGGTGTTTGGGGCTATTCTTCATAATTGTTCAGTCTGATCACTGCTCTAAATATGTCTCATAGGTGTGGTTATGCAGTATTTCATCATTATTTTTCAGAAATCTGTAAGTTATGTTTGCATTTCCTGTTTCACTCAAGATTCGCTTTTTTAAAAAGGCTTGATATCCACATGAAAGATTGTTTTTGGTTTTGAACTCCTTTAGACGTTCTATGTTCTTTGGCTCTTCTATATTCTTATCTTTTCCTTTGTCTACTTCATCAATTTGGTATTGTGGGTGGTGATTTCTAGCCATTATTATTATTATGTTTCTATGTATTCTCCCTTTTATCTTTTGTAGTTTCTGCTTTATAATATTAATAATTGTACTAATTAAAACATAGATATTCATAATTATTATTTTTTAGCTGTAAACTGTGGCTTTTAGTATTACAAAGTGTTCTTTTTTATCTTGATTAACTATTTTGCCATGAAACCTGTTATGTCTGATAAGAGGTTTATATCAGCCCAGTACACATTTTCCCATCATTTTATTTGTAGCTTTCTAAACTCCCATTGCTTTAGGTATTTCTTTTTTAATCAGCATAGAGTTAGGGTTGCTATATGAGACAATAAGAAAGCTTTTTCCTTTTTATGGGCAAGTTAAGCCTATGTACATTTATTAACACAGTTGACCTAAATATAATCATATTACTTTATGTGACAGCTACTGCAAAGTTTATGTAAGATTGACTATGTGTCTTCTATATGACATGTCTCATTTACCTTTTTCTTAATATTTTTTCTCAATTTCTTGATATTTAGGATGATTTAAATTTTTGTTCTACTGGTCGCCTTTGGACTTATGCTCTAATTCCCTCTTACTTTTTCTTACCATCAGTTTATCAACTTATGAAATGGTATCCCTTGACTCCTACCTATTATCTACAGAGCAGTCAATGACCTTACTCTACTTTCCCTTTCTTGCTCCTCACTCTTCCCATTTTTAGTTGTATTCTTTCTCCTTCATGAGACCGTATAATGTTGACATACCATCCTTTCACCCATGTACTAGCCTCCTTTAGCCTTAGGTATACAGCTAAATTTATTAAATATTCAACATTAGTTCTCTTGCCAAAGCTTTTCCTGTCATTTCTCTGTTAAGTGAAGCTCAGTTAAATGAAGTTAGATTTCTTAAATGTCATGTATCTGTTAAATAAAGCTAGATTCCTCAGAAATATCTTGTTAGTATTTTCTGAGTTCTTATGATTCTTTTACATATATATATATGGCTAGCTTTGGCACTTGTAGTGGGTTGAATTGTGACCACCAAGAAGATATGCCCAAGTTGTAATTTCTCATACCTGTGAACATAACCCAGTTTGGAAACAGGGTCTTTGCAAGACCCTATAATTAGTCAAGGATCTCCAGATGAAATCATCCCAGATTTAGAATGAGCTCTAAATCCAATGATTGGTGTCTTTATAAGCAAAAAGAGAGGTAGATTTAAGCATAGACACCTAAAGAGATATAGAGAGAAAAAGGCCATGTGAAGACAAAGACAGAGATTGAAATGATACAGCCACAAGCCAAGAAATGCCAAGGATTGCCAGAAGCCACCAGAAGCTAGGAAGAGTCATGGAATATTCTTCCCTGGAGTCTTCAGAGGGCGCATGGCCATGCCAACACCTAGATTCAGACTTCTGGCCTCCAGAGCTGTAAGAGAATACATTTCTGTTTTAAACCACCAAGTTTATAATAAGTTGTTAATGTATCACTAAGAAACCAATACAGCACTTAAGATATAACTTGGCTGAATATAAAAACACTTATCTCTCATTCTTCTTGAGTTCTCCAAAGTGCTGCTCAACCGTTACCTTATTTTGATAAATCTGATACCAATTTAATTTTTTAATAATTTGGACCTGAGGATCTTGAATTAGTCTTTAGAATTTAGACTAGAATTCATTTAGAATTTAGACTAGAGTTATTTAAACTTTACTAGAGTTTATTATTTCAAATCAGTTTTCCCAGGTTCACCACAGGCCCTTTCAATATTTAGATTCAAGTTTTCCCTCATTTTTATAAAGTTTTCTTGGATTACAGCTTTAAACATTAGTTCTATTTCATTGTTATTTCATTTTAGTTTTTCAGCAACTCCAATTATACTTAAAATTGGATTTTCATTGACTTTTTAATTTAGTCACCCTTTACTTTCTTTTTTTCTATCATTTTCTCTTAGTTGTTTTTCTGTCTTCTTAAAGTGCCTCTTATTGATTTGCCATCTGAGTCTACTACCCATTGGGTACCTTGATATTTAATCTTCATTTCTGAGATAGTTTTTACCCCTTTAATTTATTTCTCAATTTCAATCAACCCTCATTACATTTCTTACTTTTTTAAAACAATTTGTTATTATTATTTGAATTTTTATGCTAAGTTCATTTTTATAATAGTCCCAAATGTTTACCCAATTATATTAAATTCACCGTAGAGTATGATTCAGTTTACTGATTGATTCTTCGGTGAGAATTTTCATCAGCTGAAGTACTTCATTTTCATTTTCTATTTTCTTTTTATAGTACCATTTATGGAGTTAGTCTGATTTTTCTGTGTTAGACATAAGAATTTCTAGTTCAATATCACCCTCTTCCATCATAACAGTGAATCACGGTTTCTATAATGAATAATATTAGTTGTTGGGAGTGTTAAACCAACTTTAGCCTAAAGTTGTCTCCCTACATATTTTAAGTTCTGCCTAAATGTTTTTCCATACATCATGAACTATAACAAGTGGAGGTGTAAACACACCATAGCCTACACTTGTGCCAATCACTGAGTTTTGGCCAATCAAATGTAGCCAACTGTTCAAACCATGTTCAAATAAGGTAAACATCAAGCTCTAACCAATCTGGCTGTTTCTTTACCTCACTTTCCTGTTCTATACATCACTTCCTTTTTCTGTCCATAAATCTTCTTATACCACGTTGCTGTGCTGGAGTCTTTGAGCTACTCTGGCTCAGATGGCTGCCCAATTCACAAGTCGTTCATTACTCAATTAAACTCCTTTAAATTTAATTCAGCTGAAGTTTTTCTTTTATCAGGAGGAAGGGAAGAGCTGGTGTGTCTTATTTTTCTTTTCATTTATGTATTATTCTTGATTTTCTCCTTACTGCCTTCTTTTCCTTCCATGTTACTTCTCCAAAGGAAAATCTCTTTTTCTATGTACCTGCTTTTCCCTCCGAAGGAATGCTTCTCTCAGCCTGCAACCTCCAGTTTCACTCACATTCCAGATTCCCCTTTGTAGCTGGTGCTGTGAACTAAGTCACAGACCTCAATTTAATAAGTTAGGACTTTTTTATATAGTAGATTTTTGTTGTTTTTTTAAATTTAATCTATGCTACATCTACGGCCTCCATGTTCCTCTCTCCCACCATGGGCACACATAGACCAGCTGAAGCAGTGGGAACTGCAATGGTAACTCCATTTGAATATGGTGATTAGGTTTTGACATATAAATCTGGTAGGACACAAACTTTGAAACCATAACAGTACTCATTGTCTGCTATCACTATTATATATTTAGGATACTCAACTCTAGCTCTCATTCCTATAGGACCTACAACCTAAACTTCTCTCCTACTGCAGATGTCAAAATCCCAGACCCCAGCCATTTAAACCTTCATCTACTTCCTGTAACTCCATCATCCAATTTATTTTCATCTCCCACACACCCCTTTAATTTTGTGGATTTCTTTTGATTCTGGCTTGACTATGTGTCGAAAAAATGTTATATTTTATAATAATGATAATAAATTATAAAAGATTTATAGCACTTTTCATAGCATCCATTTGAAACCCAAGATAATTGTCTTTTCCATCCATATCTGATAAGAAATTCCCTAAAGCAGCACTTAGGACTTAGCTTGAAAGTTGCCCAGTGGAATTATAATCTGTACAAACTCTGAGCATGTGTCTGGCCCCTGTCTTTCCCGTTCTTTTTGAATAAACCCTTTGCAATACCCTAGAACAGTCTAAGTTCCAAAGAAGTAGGTGAAACTCTTGACAGCTGCACGGGCGATTAGGGGGAACCCTCCCACTCCCACATGTGTGTAGAATCAGCTTAAGTACTTTCAATATTCTTGTTTATACTATAATTTTGGTTGACTATACAAAAAGAACTTTAAGAAAGAGAAGTTCACACTCAAATTCCCTTTAGAGAAATTATTTCAGCTTTTTTGAAACATGAAAACAAGTCATTTGCACCAAATAATTGATAAAAATAAATTGGCATCAAACAGAAGGTAAGAAAAAAAGAGATAGAGTAGAAAAAGGAAAAGGCCACTTCCAACATACTATAGTGTAAGGATCAGAGATAAGGTATCATATCTATTTTGGTCAACAAACTTCACTGTAAAACCTTTTTCTTAAGCCTATTGATCAAAGTCAGTCAGGTTGCCAGATAAAAAAGGAACCTACTATGAATAATGTGGAGAAGAAAAAGAGGCATCAAAAAAAAAAAAAACAGCGCTAGCACTGGGCAAAGGATAAGGGAAAAGATGATGCTGGAGGCCAGGGATCTGAAGGAAACAAACACTGGAGCTATTGCAATAGGGATGCATCAAAGTGAAATGCAAAATCATAAGAAAACTATCACAAAATATACTTGGATTTTTTTGTGTGAGACCTAGTAAAAAGACTGAGTTTTGCATCAACGCTTACACAAAGCTAAAAATAATCCCATGTAGATAGGGAGAAATTTCTACACCTTGGTTATGGTAGAAAATGAGTCTCTTAAAAGCTTATAATAGACATTGTGTCTTGACATAATAAAAATTTTAACATATGCAGTGGGAGGAAATAACTGTTTTATGCAAGAAAAGATGAAAAATCTAGAAAACAACATTACAAAATGTTGCTGTTATTGTTGCTTAACCAGGGCCTCTTTTCATAGTTCCCCCAGTGGCTTCAGCTAGGGATATTGGCCCTGAGACACTTTTGATAGGTATTGAAACTATTGGTTCCATCTCCTGGGACCACCATCAGTAGGAATAGAATTAATCCTTGCTAATCAGCCAAGCATTGTATTGCCTGAAGCAGTACAGGTGGCCACATCTAGATGAAATGCAGAAATCACACATCCCTTCTATTCCTGTGTGTTCTTGCCTAGTAATCTGTAATTCTCCTGGCTATAAACTGTTCCTTCCTAGCAACAACATACCATAATTTCACTGGCCATTCTTATTCATTAATACCAGCTGCTTAGCTGTGCCTGAAGGTATCAGAAGAAATATGTGTAGATGGTTTTACCATATGGTTGTTAAAAGCTGATAAAGCCGTTTCATGTAAAGCTGGGGTTGGCCAGACACCATATGCATGAAACAAAGGCCAGCAATATGAAATGAGGATCAAGGCTTGCTACAAAAGAAGAGTTCTGCTCTCTTTTTCATTTCTGACTTGTGATCTTCTTTGTACCTAGGCATTAAGAATAACTACAAATATCTAAAGGACTTTCGCCACTGTGAATTTAGAAGTTGTGTTTTGCAGATCACACTTTATTGCAAGCATTGAAAATAAAGGCACAAGGTATGATAAATCAATAAAAATGAAATCTGTTATAAAGTTGTTTCAAGTTAACGGTCTGACAAGTGGACACTGTTCTGATCACAGTAAGGGTATGGACTTTATGCTGAGGTCAATGGGAAGCAATGGGAATAGGGGAGTGACTTGATCAGGTACACATCTTCAAACCATCACTCTGGCAATAGATGGAAAATATACTGAAGAGGAGGAAGAATGGATGAGTTGCTGATGGTTTCGGCTAGACAGTAGCTGTGAGGATGGAGAAACATTGCAATCTTCTGAAGTGTGGGAACAACACATTTCATGTCAGTTCCCAGGCACTGATTTCTCAGTTCTGGCAAACATCGCCAACCCTGAAACCACAGCCATTATTCATCTCATTCTCTGTCCTAAAATGGCCCTGCCGGGTACCAGCCACCATGGCTACTGATAATAAAAAGACCAGAGCCTCAGCTGCAGCTGCCAGAGCGAATGGAACTAAAGCAGATGAAGGCAAGGCCTAAAGGAACAGGATTATGATACTTACTGTAGGATCAGAACAGAGATGACAGCAGCAGAGAGGAAAGGAATCCATGGAACAAAGAATCAGCAGGGCACCAGTAGCCGCTTAATCTGTTCCCCAAACAGCGACAAGAAGAGCATTCCTTTGATCATTGTACACCAAGGAAGCCCTACACAGCCAGATTTCCTCCTGCAAAATAGGTCTTAAAGCCTTATTGAGTTTGATTATCTGAAAAACACTCTCTGTTATAAAGATCTAAGAAACAAAGTACAAAAAAAAAAAAAATCAACAATCAAAACAATCCAAAAAGCTGCTTTGGGAAGCCAAAAACAATCCAAAAAGCTTCTTTGGGAAGCCATTTAACAGTGTGGCAGCTGGATATAGGACCAATCCCAAGACTAAGTGAAGACCTTCCTTTTGATGAAAGAGCTAACCCTGCATATCATGCAGAGACCTAGACTCAGGCCATCTCATGGTATTCTGTGAACATTATTGATTAACATTGAATGGCAAGACAAAATTATGAACAGCAGTCCTGTAATTCAGTCAACCTTTAAGGGTAGAAGCAATGTTCACCTGTACATAATTCTCTTGGACAAGACAGGTGGAAGCTGGCTGACAACAGGAAATCTATACAGATGCTTGAAAGTTAAAGCACATTGATGTTAAACTGAAAAAATATTTTAAATGTATAATGAAGCACAAATCAGATGAGCACATTTATCTGTACAGCAACATGAAAAATGCAGATACACCCAGCTTATGCACTGCTTATAGAAACTGATGAGTTTTTGTTAACACGGGATTATTAATTATTTTTGTAAGAAAAAAAATGAGCATGATGCTCAATGTTACAGTATCAAAAAAAGTTTAATTTAAAAAAAACCCCAATCACTTAAGCTTCCCTAACTAAACAAGAAATCTAAACAATCATTACATATTCAGAAATAAAGCAGCACTTAAATGCATGCAGTATGGAGAGAACTTCTAGCCAGAAGTTGATGTTCTCAGTCATTTAAGAACCATGAAAATAACCACATCAAACGGTATTTGCTTCTCTAATGAAAATCAATCCTAGGTTAAGTTCCTTCTCAAGTTGAAATTCCCCAGTACAGTTTAGACAATACCAAAAACATTATTTTTTCTTGTAATTTCTTGGTCTCAAGACAGGAAATTAAAATTATTGGTAAGGTATAGGCATTTGTTTTTACATTATCACTGATTGCAATTAGCAGAATGTGTCACTCTACAGAGTAGCTGTGGAAAACAAAAAATAGCCACAAATGTTCAGGCTTTCTTCCCATCCATTCCACTTGCTTTTAAATCTATGCAGGCTAATTGCATGAATCAGTAGATCATAGAAGGAGTGACACTGGGCTAGTCTTCATGTCTAAAGGACATGGAAACTTCCTGAGATTGCCATGCTGTGAGAAACCTCAAGCTAGTCATGTGTAGATGCTCACTGAAGAGAGAGGTACCTGGCTAACCCCTAGCTGTTCCAGTCAAACCAGCCCATGCACACGACATGGAATAAAAAACTATTTGGACATCAGTTCAATTGACCTATCAGATGAGGTAATCCTCATTTGACATGTGACTGTAACCACATGAGGGAGCCTAGGTGAGAATTGCTCAGCTAGATAAGTACACTCAACCCACAGAAATAAGTTTGGGATAGTTTGTTATAGTAATAAACAGCAAGAATGGGCCAAGCACGGTGGTTCACATCTGTAATCCCAGCACTTTGGGAGGCCAAGGCGAGTGGATCACCTGAGGTCAGGAGTTCGAGGCCAGCCTGACCAACATGGAGAAACCCCGTGTCTACTAAAAATGCAAAAAAATTAGCTGGATGTGGTGGCGCATGCCTGTAATCCCAGCTGCTCGTGAGGCTGTGGCAGGAGAATCACTTGAACCCAGGGGGCGAAGGTTGTGGTGAGCCAAGATCACACCATTGTACTCCAGCCTGGGCAAAAAGAGCAAAACTCCGTCTCAAAAATAAATAAATAAATTTTAAGAATGATAGCATTTTTCCAAAATCTCAGTGCAATTTTTAGAGTTAAATTCTAAACTGTTTTCACCTTAAGTTGATGTGTTATAAGTGTAAGCTGTTTTGTAAGCTTCAGGGTAGCCATAAAGCAAAAGCCTATGAAAGATATACAAAATATAGAAAGAAAAAAATCAAAGCCTACTACTACTACAGAAAGATCATCAAACCAGAAAGGAAGAAAGCAAGAGAGGAAGAAGAAAATGAAAGATCTACAGAACGGCTAGACAACAATTAACAAAATGGTAGGAGTAAGTCTACACCTATCAATAATAACCTTGAATATAAATGGATTAAATTCTCTAATTAAAAGATATAAAATGGCTGTATTGATTTTTTAACACCATGACCTAACTATATTCTGCCTATAAGAGACTCACCTCACCTGTAAGGACACACAGACAACATGCTCCTCAATGACCACTGGATCAATGGAAAAATTAAGACGTAAATTTAAAAATGCTTTGAAGCAAATAAAAATGTAAACAGAAGATACCACAACGTAAGGGATGCAGCAAAAGCAGTACTAAGAGGAATGTTTATAGCAATAAACATCTATGTCAAAAAAGTAGAAAGATTTTAAATAAAAAATCTAATAATGTACCTCAAGGAACTAGAAAAGCAAGAATAAATCAAATCCAAAATTAGTAGAAGGAAAAAAATAGCAAAGATTAGAGCAGAAATAAATAAAATGGAGGCAAAGAATAAAAAAGGTCAACAAAATGAAAAGTTAGTTTCTTGAAAATATAAATAAAATCAAGAAGCCTTTATCTAAAGAAAAAAGAAAGAAGAATAAATAAAATCAGAGATGAAAAAGGAGATATTACAGCTGATACCACAGAAATACAAAAGATCACTAGAGACCATTATAAACAACTATAACCAACAAATTGAAAAACCTAGAAGAAAGAGATAAATTCCCGAACACATACAACATACCACGTTTGAATTGTAAAAAAATAGAAAACCTGACCAGACCAATAAGAAGATAAAAATAGAAAACCTGACCAGACCAATAACAAGATTGAATCAGGAATTAAAAAAAAAAAATCTCACAATGATGAAAAGCCCAGGAACAGCTAGTTTCACTGCTGAATTCTGCCAAACTTCCTTTAATGAAGAACTAGTACCAATTCTTCTCAAACTACTCCAAAAAAGATTGAAGGGGAGAGAATTTATTCTAACTTGTACTATAAGGCCAACATTACCCTAATATCAAAATTAGACAAAAACACAACAAAAAAAGAAAATTACAGGCCAGTATTCTTGATAAACATAGATGCAAAAATCCTTAACAAAATACTGGCAAAGTGGATCCAATAGCCCATCAAAAGGATGATAAACCATGATCAGGTCAAGGAGGATTTATCCTATGAGTGTGGGGATGGTTTAACATATACAAATTAATAAACATAGATCACATCAACAGAATAAAGGACAAAAACCATATGAGAATCATAATAGATGGAGAAATGTATTTGTTAAAAATTCAACACCTCTTCATGACAAAAACTATCAACAAATTAGGCATAGAATGAACATACTTCAAAACAATAAAGGCTATATATGACAGACCCACAACTAACATGATACTAAATGGTGAAAAGTTGAAAGCCCTTCTGCTAAGATTTGGAACAAAAAAGGCTGCTCACTTTCACCACTTTTATTCAGTATAGTTCTTGAAGTCCTAGTCAGAGCAATTAGGCAAGAGAAAAAAATAAAGGGCATCCAAACTGGAAAGGAAGTCAAATTGCTGCTGTTTGCAGATGACATAATCTTATATTTAGAAAAACCCAAAGAGTCCACCAAAAAACTGCTAGAGCTTATAAATGAATTCAGCAAAGTTGCAGGATACAAA
The DNA here is from genome assembly GCF_002776525.5 of Piliocolobus tephrosceles. Taxonomy (NCBI): domain Eukaryota; kingdom Metazoa; phylum Chordata; class Mammalia; order Primates; family Cercopithecidae; genus Piliocolobus; species Piliocolobus tephrosceles. Next base: position 87,421,777 of record NC_045436.1, read on the forward strand.
ATCAGCATACAAAAATCAGTAGCATTTTTATATGCCAGTAGTGAACAATCTGAAAAAGAAATCAAGAAAGCAATCCCATTTATGATAGCTATAAAATAAATAAAATACCTACGAATAAATGTAACCAAAGAGGTGAAAGATTTCTACAATGGAAACTGTAAAACATTGATGAAACAAATTGAAGAAGCCACCAAAATTTTTGTTTAAATCCTATGTTCATAGATTGCAACAATTAATATTGCTAAAATATCCACAACACCCAAAGCAATCTACAGATTCAATGCAATTACTATTAAAACACCAATTATTCTTTTAACAGAAATAGAAACAAATCCTAAAATTTGTATAGAACTTGAATAGCCATGCAATCCTAAACAAAAAGAATAAAGCTGGAGGCATCACACTACATGACTTCAAAATATACTACAAAGCTATAATAACCAAATCAGCATGGTGCTGGTATAAAAGTAGACACACAGACCAATGGAACAGAACAGAAAATGCAGAAATACATCCACGCATTTACAGCTAACTGATTTTCAACAAAGGAGTCAAGAACATATGTTGGAGAAAGAACAGTCTCTTCAATCAGCAGTGCTGGGAAAACTGGATATCCATATGCAGAAGAATGGAACTAGACCCCTATCTTTCACCATATACAAAAATCAACTCAAAATGGATCTGGAACTATAAAACTACTAGAAGAAAATGGAAAATGCTTCACAATTGATCTGGGAAGAGATTTTTTTTTTTTTAGTATGACCTCAAAAGGACACACAACAAAAGCAAAAAGAGACAAATTGGAGTATATTGAATTCGAATGCTTCTGGACAGCAAAGGAAACTATCAATAGAGGAAAGAGACAGTCTACATAATGGGAGAAAATATTTGCAAACTATACATCCAACAAAGGATTAATATCCAGAATATATTAATATGAAGACATCATCCTTACCTAGCAGGGGAGATGTGATGATCAAACTATATAAGAAACTCAAACAACTTTCAACAGAAAAAAAAAATCTGATTTTTTAAATGGGACAATGATCTGAACAGAAATTTCTCTAAAGAAGACACACAAACGGGCAGCACGTATACAAAAACATGCTCAACATAACTAATCATCAGGAAAATGAAAATAAAAACCACAGCGAGATATAATCTCACCCAAGTTAAAATAGCTATTATCAAAAAGACAACAAAAAAACAATGAAGATGTGGATAAAGGGAAACACTCCTACACTGCTAATGTATATTAGTGCAGCAACTATGTAAGACTGTACGGAAGTTCCTCAAAAAACTACAAGGAGAACTACCACAGGACCCAGCAATCCCACTACTGGCATATGTCAAAAGAAAAGGAAATCAGTACGTCAAAGAGATCTCTGCACTCCCATGTGTACTGCAGTTCTATTCACAATAACCAAGATATGGAATCATCCTAAGTGTCCATCAACAAATGAATGGATAAAGAAAATGTGGAATATATACACAATGAAATACAATTTAGCCATAAAACAGAACCAAATTCTGTCATTCACAGGAACATGGGTAAAACTGGAGGACATTATGTAGGGAAATACGTCAAGCACAGAAAGACAAATGCCACATGTTCTCACTCATATGTGGAAGCTAAAAGAGTTGATCACATAGAAACAGAGAGTAGAGTAATATAATAGTTACCAGAGCCTGGGAGGGTAGAGCTAGAGAGAGACTGGTTAATGGATATAAAATTATAGTTAGATAAGAGGAATAACTTTTCACGTTCTATAGGGTTTTAGGGTGACTACAGTTAACAATAATGTATTGTATATTTCAACATAGCTAGAAGAGAGGATTTTGAATGTTCACAGTGCAAATAAATGGTAAATATTTGAGATGATGGATATCCCATTTACCCTGATTTGATCATTACATATTGTATGCATGTATCAAAATAGCACATATACCCCATAAAGATGTATAATTACTATATATAAATTACAAATTTTAAATAAATTGTAATGGGTTTAATTCTATAGACCTCAGTGTGAAATAGAGCAGCCCCTAGCCACATGTAGCTGTATAAATTTGAATGAGTTGAATTTAAATTATATTCAAAATTCAATTTCTCAGTGACATTGGCCACATTTTCAGTGCCCAGCAGCCACAGTGGCTAAAGATCACCATATCATGCAAAACAGATTATAGAATATTTTATCACAGAAAGTATTATCAGACAGTGCTTTTATAGACCAACCCAGAGCTCTGTCCATGCTTCTCTGTAGAAGAATGAGGCTGAGAGGGAACATTTGGACAATGTATTCTGTCTTCTTAAGCATAAAACTAATTCAAAGCAGAGTTCTAAGACACATATGTAACTGAACTGAGGAAAGAAATGAAAAAGTAGGTGTGCAATTCAAACAAAGTTGGTAAAACTTGTCCAGGCAGAATTTTTTTAAGCACAAGTCTTAAAAAGTAAAACTTTTTTGATAATTATATTCCTCCAGCAGTAACTGATCTCATTTTATCACTGAATATGGGAGAGGTTCTTAGAAGAAAAAATCATGTCAAGCTTAACCTTGCAAACCAGGGGCAAGCATGCTGCTGTAATTGAATAGGACATTATGCAGAATTCATAAAGGCTTTTGCCTGACAGAGAATCATTAAGATAAATCAACTGGAAAAGAACAAGGATCCGATACCTTGGCATGGATCCATAAAAAATGTTGCTTTTCATTACGAGATTCCCTTTGTTCCTTGTGGGAAATTGTGAATCTACATGGATGTGTATGTATATATCTACACAGGAGAGCTACAGAAAGAGAATAGGCAGGTACCTAAACCGGTTAAGAATCTGCACATATATGGGTATAGCTTTAGAAAGAGGATATACTTAAGATATCATCTTTTTAAAGGCCCTCTAGGCACCTTGATGGGTTTTTTGTTTTTGTTTTTAGGTAAAGATCAAACAACAGAATTTCCAAAGTGATAGCTTTCTAATGACACTTAAGATGGGAATCAAGTTTAAGTGTGAGGTGAATATTTATGACACATGAGAATATAAGATAAAAGGTATTGCATTTTCTCTTGCATGGTCCGTAAAAGAATTCCTGTTTCTGCCTCCCCCTAGTATTTTTTTGTCCTCAAGAATGCCATTTATGCTCATATAACAACAAACCTCAGCCACCAAAGACCTCTATGAGGGCAGCTTTCTCACTCTTTATTTTTTGATAAGAAGGGAAGGGTACAGTTACAACTACATTTCTAGATTTTCTATGAAAAACATAATTATCTCTAGGACACCTCTGAGACCTGTTTGACAATGTGACTATCAGAACGAAATCCAGAGAGATATCTTTTCCAACATAAACACCTTAAAAGGCTATAATTATCCATATTTTCCAATGAAAGCCACCTTTAATTTTCTAAAATAATATCACATTTGCTCCACGGGCAGGGAATGGAGGAAAAGAACATGACAAAGGCCTGAACTCCCATCTCAAGCGCCTCAGAAACAGGGCATTGTGTCCAATTCCTCACAATAATTAGTTAAACATACATCTTTCAATGCCATGGGAATCTAATCTCTAAGGATCTTTCTATTTTCTGTTTCTATGCAGAGGACTAGTTCCTGCAACAACCAAAGCATACCAGCTAACAGCAAGTGTGGTACTCCAGTTACTTTGGGAAATGAGGTGAATGAAATGATCTTAGGCATAGGCTACAAAGGCCTTTTTATGGTTCTAGTTGAACATACTAATACCATATCCATATACTCCAATCTTTCCTTTTTTTTTTTCTTCTCTCACCTATATTGAAATTAGAAGAGATATATATGATAGCGAGAATTGCCCTGAAGCTAAAAAATAATTTTTAAAATACCTTTTAGCTTAAACCAGTCATGGAAAATTTCAAGCCAAAAGATTAAATTTGGAGAAAGTTACTAGCAGATGAGGACTAAGGCTATAATAAAAACCACATTGCAGACACTATCACATATGAGTCATTACTAAAAATGTTGTTTTATGTATATCAATATAGTAAGCTATTCATATGGTATGCTACAAGTTTATTGAGATAAGATTTAGACAATATTTTGAAAATGTTCAGTAATGTTTGCAAAGCATTTTAACATTCATAAAAGAAATACACTATTCTTCCCTATAGAAGATATTCAATACGAATTTGGCACATTGAATTAAATTTAGATTTTATTATATTGGATTTGGGGATAGCCTTACCAGTGCTAATACTAAAATTACCTTTTCTAACTACAAAGAAAAATTGTTTAAAACCATAGAGTAACTTAGATCTCTGGCCTTACAGGAAGCATCACTGTCTATTATAATCTTTAAAAAATTGCATTAAGTGGAAGGGAAAACTATTTTAAATCATCTTGGTGTTATTGTAATAATTTATGAATTGGGGAAATTTATTCATGTATAATGATATTTCATCCTATCAAACTACTGGGTGGTTGTTGACATTGGTTGGAGGCTTTTTTGCCATGGAAATGCAGATACCAACCTCAGGTAACTCCTGTGTTTGAACCTTTAGTCTTCATGGATCGAAGTATTAGTCAGGGTTCCCCAGAGAAACAGAACCAACAGGACATGTTTGTGCTTTATTTCAATCTACCAACACTGGGAAATGTGATTTGTTGATGTTTGCTATGCTACCATCAGTCAAATAGAGGTTTGTCCCTGAAAACCTATGCAAAATGCTATACAGCAACAGTTCCTGGTTCCATCTTTCCTCCTCAGAGTTATGTATCTAATTCTCCCCAGATACCCAAAGATGAACAAAAATAATAAAATCTCAAGACACACTGCTCCTATTTTGTAAGTAGGCTGAAGGACTCTGGGGATTAAGGAAAATGGAAGTAGAGGAAGAACTAACTCCATTATGAAATAGCACCTGCATGTCTGCAATGTAAAATGACTGCTCCTACAAACCACCCAATGATTGTAAACATACCAATACTGGAATTTAATCAATTAATGACTATACAATTAAAATGAGTCATCTATAATCATAGCCCTCAGAACATCTCACTGGCTAATGTTTTATGGTAGAATGTCTTTTGATATTTAGTATCCAGCTTTCATAAAATACATGTATCTTTCAGCACAAATTATTGTGGCTGATGTTTACCTAGGAAGGTTTTATATTTATATCTCTAAATCTTATTACAACATATTAAATAATGTAGTCAAATTCAGTGAGTCCAAATACAACTGTTAAAATGTCAGACCTTACACGGACTTTTTTAAAAGCTGAAGAGTGCCAAAAGAGGGGAAGTGCAATGTATTACTGCATGCAAAGCAATTGCTTATTAACCACTACTCTTACTGTTTGGTGATCAGAAAGTCATACTGTAAGCACTTTAGCATCTATTGCTCGTGTATATAAGTAATATACATAATTACTGCTTTAGTTCCATTTAAGAAAACAGGTGGAATGGGAATGCTACCGCATACTTTTATTTTCTATTTAAAGTAAAGGGGAATGAGCTACAAGTTAGCATTTGTTTCACAGAACATGTACGATTCAAAAACAAAATGCTGATGAGCAATTTGCCAGCTACGTGCAACAAAAATGAATCTTACAAACGTAAAATCAAACATGAGAACTCAGAAGAAAGAACACATATGGTATGACTGCATTTATATAAAGTTTTAAAAGCAGACAAAACCAAACTCTAGTATTTAGGGATATATGCTTCAATGGTAAAACTATAAATAAAAGCAAGGAAGCAAATTCCAAAAAACAAGATTGTGGTTTCCTTTGCAAGGAAAGAATGAAATAGTGATTGGGAGGGTGCATTAAGAGCACATCTGGAGCAATGGTAATGTATGTAAACTGGTATTTGCTTTATAATAAATACATGAGAAAAGAACTATGTTTGTGTGTATACAGTCTTCTGTTTATGTTTATGCTCTTTATTGCATAATGTAAATGTTGGGAAAAATAATTTGTGGATATAGTTAGATGTCCAGAGTCTGTTTTAAGAAGGCTAATTCTCTGATGCACTAATTCCACCTTTACGAATCTACCTTATAGACATAATCTCTTTTAAAAAGTCTTATCCCTCCAGGAGGGGCAGGGGCAAGATGGCTGACTAGAAACACCTGCAGTTGGAGGCGCCCACTGAGAAGAAAGAAAACGACTAGTGAATCCTAAACCGGCAATTGAGGTATCCAGGTTCTCTCATTGGGACTTACTAGACACTTGGCTCAACACATGGGCAGCGAGAAAAAGCAGAGAGAGTTATGGCCCACCAGGGAGCAGCATGGGGCAAGGGGAGCTCCCATCCCCAGTCAAGGTAGGCAGTGAGTGATTGTGTTACTCCATCCGGGAAACTATGCTTTTTTCACGGATCTGTGCAACCTGTGGATCAGGAGATCCCCTCGTGAGCCCATGCCACCAGGGCCTTGGGTCCCAAGCCCACAGCTGTGCAGATTCTTGGCCACCACTTTGCTGGAAACCGCCTAAGATTACCGAGCCTGCGGGGAGGGGCCGCCATCATCACTGCGGCTGCCAGCTGCCTAAGACGACTGAGCTCCTGGGGGAGGTGCGGCAGCCATCACTGCAGCTCCAGTCTGCCATTTTACCTGCCGGTGCCAGGGAGATTGGGTGGTTTGGACCCAGGAGGAATTCTCCACAGCACAGCAGCTGTGGTATATCATGGCCAAACTGCCTTTTTAGGCCAGACCCTGACCCATCCCTCCTCACAGGGTGGGGCCTCCCTATGGGAATTTCAGCAACTCCAGCCAGGGGTTTATAGACAGAACTCTGATTTCCCTGGGATGAAGCCCCTGTGGGGAGGGGCAGCCACCGTCTCCATTAATCAGCAGACTTAAATCTTTCCCTCTGCTGGCTCTGAGGGGTCTGGGCTGTCCCCGACTAGTGAGATGCCCCCCAGTACAGCGCACCCCCTCTGCCAAAGGGCAACCAGAGTGCTTCATGAAGTGAGTCCCTGATCCCACGCCTCTTGACTGGGTGAGACCCCACCAACAGAAGTCACCAGACACGTTATACAGAGGTATTCCTGCTAGCATCAGTTTGGTGCCCCTCTGGGACAGAGTTGCCAGAGGAAGGAGCAGGCAGTCATTTTTGCTGTTATGTAGCTTCCAGGAGTGACACCTCCAGGTGCAGCATGGACCCAGGTGAATAGGGTCTGGAGTGGACCCCCAGCAAACTGCAGCAACCCTACAGAAGAGGGGCCTCACTGTTAAAAGAAAAACAAACAAACAGAAAGCAGCAACAACAACAGCACCAACAAAAAAGTCTCCACAGAAACCCCATCCATAGGTCACCAGCCTCAAAGATTGAAGCTAGATTAACTCATGAAGATGAGACAGAATCAATGAAAAAATGCTGAAAACTCAAAAAGCCAGAGTGCCTCTTCTCCTCCAAATGATTGCAACACCTCTTCAGCAAGGGCACAGAACTGGGCTGAGGCTGAGATGAATGAACTGACAGAAATAGGCTTCAGAAGGTAGGTAATTAAATTCACTGAGCTAAAAGAGCATGTTCTAACCCAAAGCAGAGAAGCTAAGAACGTGATAAAACATTATAGGAGCCATTAACCAGAAGAGGAAGTTTAGAGAGGAACATACATGACCTAATGGAGCCGAAAAACAACAGGAGAACTTCACAATGCAACCACAAGTATCAATAGCTAAATAGAGCAAGCAGAGGAAAGAATTTCAGAGCTTGAAGACTACCTTGCTGAAATAAAACAGACAGACAAAATTAGAGGAAAAAGAATGAAAAAGAATGAACAAAACCTCTGAGAACTACGGGATTAGGTAAAAAGACTGAACCTACGACTGATTGGGGTACCTGAAAGAAGTATGGAGAAGAGAACCAAGTTTGGAAACATACTTTAGAATGTCATCCAGGAGAACTTCTTTAACCTAGCAAGCCAAGCCAATATTCAAATTCAGAAAATCCAGAGAACTCCGGTAAGATACTCCATGAAAGGTCAACCCCAAGACACATAATCTTCAGATTTCCCAAGGTTGAAATTTTTCCCAAGGAAAAATTGATAAGGGCAGCCAGAGAGAAAGGCCAGGTCACATACAAAGGTAGGCCCATCAGACTAATAATGGGCCTCCCAGCAGAAAGTCTATAAGCCAAAAGAGATTTGGGCCAATATTTAATATTCAACATTCCTAAAGAAAAGAATTTCTAACCCAGAATTTCATATCCAGTCAAACTAATCTTCATTAGCAAAGGAGAAATATAATTCTTTTCAGTCAAGCAAATGCTGAGGGAATTTGTCACCACCAGCCCTGCCTTGCAAGAGCTCTTGAAGGAAGCACTAAATATGGAAAGGAAAAACCATTACTAGCTGCCACAAAAGCACACTGAAATACAAACACCAATGACACTATGAAACAACTACACCAACAAGTCTGCGAAATAACCGGTTAGCATCATGATGACAGGATCAAATTCACAAAAAACAATAGTAACCTTAAATGTAAATGGTCTAATGCCCCAATTAAAAGACACAGAATGGCAAGCTCAATAAAGAGTCAACACCCATCAGTGTACTGTATTCAAGAGACCCATCTCACATGAAAAGACACACATAGACTCAAAATACAAGGATGAAAAGAAATTTACCAAGCAAATGGAAAGCAGAAAAAAAGCAGAGTTTGTAATCCTAGTTTCTGACAAAACAGACTTTAAACCAGCAAAAATTAAAATAAAAAAAGACAAAGAAAGTCATTACATAATGGTAAAGGGATCAATTCAACAAGAATTGATCTAGAATTCAACTATCCTAAATATATATGCACCCAATACCAGAGCACATAGATTCATAAAACAAGTTGTTAGAGACCTACCAAGAGACTTGGACTCCCACACATTAATAGTGGGAGACTTTAACACCTCACTGTCAATATTAGATCATTGAGACAGAAAATTAAGAAAGATATTCAGGACTTGAACTCATTTATGGATCAAGTGAACCTGATAGATAGCTACAGAATTCTCCACACCAAAACAACAGAATATACATTCTCGGCACTACATGGCACTTACTCTAAAATCTATCACATAATTGGAAGTAAAACACTCCTCAGCAAATGCAAAAGAACTGAAATAATGGCAGTCTCTCAGACCACAGCAAAGTCAAATTAGAACTCAAGATTAAGAAACTCACTCAAAACCACACAACTACATGAAATTGAACAACCTGCTCCTGAAAGACTCTTCAGGAGTAAATAATGAAATTAAGGCAGAAATCGAGAAGTTCTCTGAAACCAATGAGAACAAAGAGACAACATACCATAATCTCTGGGATGCAGGTAAAGCAGTGTTAAAAGGGAATTTATAGCACTAAATGCCCACATCGAAAAGCTAGAAAGATCTCAAATCGACACCCTAACATCACAATTCAAAGAACTAGAGAACCAAGAGCAAACAAGCCCCAAAGCTAGCAGAAGACAAAAAATATCCAATATCAGAGCAGAACTGAAGGAGATAGATACACAAAAACCCTTCAAAAAAATTAATGAATCCAGCAGCTGGTTTTTTGAAAATATTAATAAAATAGTTAAACTGCTAGTTAGACTAATAAAGAAGAAAAGAGAAAAGAATCAAATAAAAATAATAAAATAAATAAATGACACAATAAAAAAATGATAGAAGGGATATCACCACTGACCCCACAGGAATACAAACAAATATCAGAGGATACTATACATATCTCTATGCAAATAGACTAGAAAATCTAGAAGAAATGGATATTCCTGCACATGTACACCCTCTCAAGACTGAACCAGCAAGAAGTTGAATCCCTGAATATAATAAAAACAAGTTCTGAAATTTAAGCAGTGATAAATAGCCTGCCAACCAAAAAAAGTCCAGGACTAGGCAGATTTACAGGTGAATTATATCAGAGGCACAAAGAGGAGCTGGTACCATTTCTTCTGAAACTATTCCAAACAATTGAAAAGGAGGGAATCCTCCCTAACTCACTTTATGAGGCAAACATTATCCTGATACCAAAACCTAGCAGAGATACAACAAAAAAAAGAAAACTTCAGGCCAATATCCTTGATGAACATTGATGCAAGAATTCTCAATAAAATGCAAGCAAACGAAATCCAGAGAGTAAATCAAAAAGCTTATCCACAATCAAGTCAGCTTCATCCCTGGGATGCAAGGCTGGTTCTACATACACAAATCAATAAACGTAATCCGTCACATAAACAGAACTAAAGACACAAACCACATGATCATCTCAATAAATGCAGAAAAGGCCTTTGCTAAAATTCAACATCCCTTGTTAAAAACTCTCAATAAATTAGGTATGGATGGAACAAGCCTCAAGATAATAGAAGCATTTATGACAAATCCACAGCCAATATTATACTGAATGGGCAAAAGCTGGAAGCATTCCCTTTGAAAACCGGCAAAAGACAAGGATACCCTCTCTCAGCACTTCTATTCAACAAAGTATTGGGAAGTTCTAGTTAGTGCAGTCAGGCAAGAGAAAGAAATAAACGTTATTCAAATAGGAAGAGAGGAAGTCAAATTGTCTCTGTTTGCACATGACAGTATTGTATATTTAAAAAGCCCCATCATCTTAGCCTAAATGGTTCTTAAGCTGATGAGAAACTTCAGCAAAGTCTCAGGATACAAATGGTTGTGCAAAATCATAAGCATTCCTATGCATAAGCATAAACAAGGAGCGAGCCAAATCATGAATGAACTCCCATTCACAATTGTTACAAAGAGAATTAAGTACCTAGGAATACAGCTAAGAAGGGAAGTGAAGGACCTTTTCAAAGAGACCTACAAACCGCTGCTTAAAGAAATCAGAGAGGACACAAACAAATGGAAAAACATTCCACGCTCATGGACAGGAAGAAACAATATCTTGAAAATGGCCACACTTCCCAAAGTATTTTATATATTTGATGCTATTCTTATTTTAAAAAATCATTGACATTCTTCAGAGGTTTAGAAAAAACTATAAAATTCATATGGAATGAAAAAAGAGCCTGTGCAACCAAGACAATCCTAAGCAAAAAGAACAAAGCTGGAAGCATCATGCTACCTGACTTCAAAATATACTATAAGGCTGCAGTAACCAAAACAACAGAGTACTCATACAAAAACAGACATGTAGACCAATGGAACAGAATAAAGTACTCAGAAATAAAACCACACATCTACAACTATCTGATCTTTGACAAACCTGAAAAAAACAAGCAATGGGAAATGATCCGCTTTTTAATAAACGGTGCTGGGAGAACGGGCTAGTCATATGCAGAAAATTGAAACTGGATTCCTTCCTTACACCATATGCAAAAATTAACTCAAGATGGATTAAAGACTTAAATGTAAAACCCAAAACTATAAAAATCCTAGACGAAAATCTGGGCAATACCATTCAGGACATATGCATGGGCAAAGATTTCATGACAAAAACGTCAAAAGCAATTGCAACAAAAGCAAAAATTGACAAATGCAATCTAATTAAACTAAAGAGCTCTGCACAGAAAAAAGAAAGTATCATCAGAGCAGACAGACAACCTGCAGAATGGGAGAAAAATCTTGCAATCCATCCCTCTGACAAAGGTCTAATATCCAGAATCTACAGGGAATTTGAATAAATTTACAAGAAAAAAATAACCTCATTAAAAATCAGGCAAAGCACATGAACAGACACTTCTCAAAAGAAGACATATATGCAGCCAATAAACATATGAAAAAAAGCTCATTATCACTGATCATTAGAGAAATGAAAATGAAAACCATGATAAGACACCATCTCACACCAGTCAAAATGGCTATTATTAAAAAGTCAAGAAACAACAGATGTTGGCAAGGCTGTGGAGAAATAGCAACACTTTTTCACTGTTGGTGGGAATGTAAATTAGATCAACCACTGTGGAAGGCAGTGTGGCAATTCCAAAGACCTAGAACCAGAAATACCATTTGATCCAGCAATGCCATTACTGGGTATATACCCAAAGGAATATAAATCATTTTACTATAAAGATACATGCACACGTATGTTTATTGCAGTACTATTTACAATAACAAAGACATGGAATCAACCTAAGTGCCCATCAATAATAGACTGGATAAAGAAAATGTAGTACATATACATCATGAAATACTATGCAGCCATAAAAAGGAATGAGATCATGGTTTTTTGCAGGGACATGGATGGAGCTAGAAGCTGTTATCCTCAATAAGCTAACACAGGAAGAGAAAACCAAATACTGCATGTTCTCACTTATAAGTGTTCTCACTTATAACAATGAGAACACATGGACACATACAGCAAAACAACACACACTGGGTCTGTTGGGCAGGGAGTCAGGGGAGGGAGAGCATCAGGATAAATAGCTAATGCATGCTGTGCTTAATACATCAGTGATGGGTTGATAGGTGCAGCAAACCACAATGGCACACATGTACCTATGAAAACCTGCACATTCTGCACATGTATCCTGGAACTTAAAATAAAAAGCCTTATCCCTAATGATATTCACTGAAAAATTATTAACACTTGGGAAATGAATATAACCTAAAATCCAACAATCAGGAAATGGTTTAAATAAATCGTATTTATAAACTATCTGTCCCAATTATAAATACAGTACAACTATGACTATATATTTTTAAAAATTCTATCCATGAAAACAAGACTTAAAAGACAATAAAATATTAAGAGCAAGTTGGGTAGTGGGTTATAGCTGATTTCTTTCCTTCATGTTTTACCTAATTTCTCCACTTTAATTAGTTGTTATCAATTTAAAATTTTAAGAAAATAGACTGTTGCTCAGTTTGTTCAGGCCTTTTATACAGACATGACTTACCAAAATGCATTTATATTTAAGTGTGCAATTTGTTGGAGTTTCAAAAGCCTCCCTTCTTTAAAGCTTCCAACAAACATTATGAATAATTATCATTTCTTGATCAGCTGAAGAAACAAAGGCAAATAGAGCTTAAGTAACTTGGCCTAAGTCACACAGTCAGGAAGTGGAGGAGCCAGAATTTGAAACCATAGTCGCTGATTTTGAATTCTGAAACTCGTTAAATTATGGATCACCTGAGGTCAGGAGTTCAAGACCAGCCTGGCAAACATGGCGAAACACCATATCTACTAAACATATAAAAATTAGTTGGGCATGGTGGTGGGCACCTGTAGTCCCAGCTACTTGGAAGGCTGAGGCAGGAGAATAATTTGAACCCGGAAGGCAGAGGTTGCAGTGGATTTATTGATATAAAACATATGTAACTTAAAATTTACTATTGTAACTGTTAAGTGTACACTAGTGTCATTAAGCACAGGTGCAATAGTCACCACTATTTATTTCCAGAACTTCTTCATCATCCCAAATGGAAACTCTAACTATTGTTGGAGGAAAAACTGGGTTCTTGTCACATGACCAGGAAAGATTAGGTTTGCAGACACTTTGAAGGGAGAAAGGATGGAATTTATTGGGCAAAAAGGAAAAAGGAAAAAGTACACAGAAAAGTGAGAGGGGTTCCTGTTAACAGGCTCTCATGTCACAGACTGAATCCCAGGTTACCACAAAGAAACAGGAGCGGAGGGGCCAGGCTCCTCCCTGCTGCAAACAGCCTGAATTTCTAGAGGCCCCATCCCATCCTCCCAGTGTGCAGACCAGTTGGGGATTCCCCAGGGAGCCCCTTTTACTTGTCTGTCTCATTCCCCACTCTAAAGAAGTACATCTAATGGCCCTTAGAATAAGGATAAGGATTCACATAAGAACAAAGACTGATCTTAACTGCTTCCTGCTGACAGAGTGTGTGCTGTTTTTGGAAAACGGCAGTCAGAGCTCCCACAGAGGCCTCTCTAAGGGTCCCTGGCAAAAGGGATCAGTGTTCTAGGTTCCAGTTGCATGACCGGTTGGAGTCTGATGACCTCAAGGCAAGAGCAGACAAACCAGGCTATTAGAAAACATGTATCAAAATGAAACAAAGTGGGCATAAGGACAGCTCAAAAATCCTGATACCTTTCACCAGTTTGCACAGGAAGCGGGGGACCAAAAGCCTACGGGTTTAAAAAAAAAAAAAAAAAACTTTTATTCTTTTGCCAGCATGTCAGCTTTCTGGGTTCCCTTCCCCTGAGCCCAATCCTAACCCAACCAGTTTAAGGTTTGGGAAATGAACTCTTCCCAGTTTGGAGGATGTATCCAATGGGAGTGTCCTGTAGTACAGAGACACAATTAACTATCTGTGGAGAGGGAATAGAAGAGGAGAAAGGAAAAAATAAGACCTTTATTTCAAAGGAGTCTCAGGGGTTCAGGATGCATTCAAAAGGGATACAGATTGAAGATGAATGGCTACGCATCTAGAAAGAGGGGAGCAGGTATCACTGGTTCCCTTCTCTTCCTAGCAAATACTTGGGGTACATGAAGGAGGGAAAGTAAGGCATTCCTTTTTATTTCCTCCTTCCTTGAAGACTTACGTCCTGGCAACCACAACAGGGTGCCACCCATGGATGTTACAGTGGCTTTCACCCACGTTAACGAGGGGGTCTGGAGGATGAGGGTATTCACTCTTACCTATGTAGGCCTTATCTCCCCTGCTGTCAGTAGCCTTTGAATTCCCTAGACCTCATTTATGCCATAGGTACTAGCATGGCCTTTATCCATGAAATGGAAAGCTTGGCTGAATCAATAGAAATCAGCCACGCTCACCTGCACTGGGTCTTTTAACTTTTGTTATTGCCTGCTTCTGGATTCCTCAGATCCAGTTTTCTTTCCTTGGACTTTGACCCAAAGCTCGTAATTGAGTTTGAGAAAAAAATGTGTCTCCGGGTCAGTGCATGAACTTCTTATCATAAGCTGAATGCTAAGGTGAAACTGTGGAATTAAGTGCCCCCTCAACAAGGGAGGGAAAAGGATGTCTTGTGACATATCCAGATAACCAGTGGCTATAATTATGCTTGCTATGATTTGGGTATATGGTACTTGGCTTTGGTTAGTTCCCTTGGTCTTACTTTCCCAAAAAGGAAACCTCTGGGTGATGGGCATCCTATTTATTCCCATCACCTGGGAAGATTTGCAGGATAATTACTCAGAACGAAAATATCCACCCAGATTTCTATATTACCCATACCTCTTGTTCCTTCAGAGCTCAGTTGGAGATTGCTGGTAGGTTCACAGGAACAAGCAGGGTTAGTCTAAAATGTAGCCAAAAACTTAAGAACAACTGAGTTTAGAATTTAATGACAAATGTATGATAAGTTTTGAAACATTTCTTTCTCTCCAGTCCTCATTTTTGTTAAAAAAAAAAAAAAAAAAAAATCATGATAGATCTGAGTTATTTAGTCTTATATTTGGTTTGGTTATATGCATAAAGTGCAGCAAGAATAATTATTTCTACATAGGTCTTTTAGAGTGGCTTTGATGGAACTCTGTTCCACAAGGAATCTCAGATAGGATCTTTGAAAGTAGAGCCCAGCCATGGGTTTGTATCCTCAAATACCTGTGAGTTGGGTGATACTCTCCTCTTAAGGTCCCAAGATAAACTTGGAGCTCCTGGGCCTGCTAGGAAGTAACATTCTTTACTGAACACAGGTTGGGAACCCTGTACAAGAACTCTGTAGACAAGAGTATGAGGCCAGTTTTTTTTCTTAACAGGCTTTTATCAGCTCTGCAAGTTGAGCTTGACTCCTTAAAGGGAAGCATATCCTTTCAGCTAAAGCCTTGGTAAAACAACCAGTTTCTCCAATTGTGTTATGTTGCAAAAGAAAATTGATTTTATTGCACTGATGCAAACAACTATATTGCCATAAGTTAAGAATATTCGCAGATAGTTTCCAAATTCTAGAGAAACCAAGCAGAGAGAAACCAATGTGATCCAAATTTTGTTCACAGGAGTATACCTTAATTATGAAAGGCTGTAAATAGTTCAAAATAAGTTTTCTTGACTCTGAAAAATGAAACAGGGATCAGCAATATTCCAAGCAAAAGTCAAAAGATTGTTTCAGTTTTCTGAGTTCAATTTAGTTCTTGTTTTGCTTGATATTCATAAATATTCAGCTCTTCATGTGTCCTGTACATTTTTCCTGTACTCAAATATCACAATTTACAAAGTTATCAGAAATCTGTATTTAAACACACTTGTCAGAGTTCTATAGCTTATTATAAACAATATTTTGAAAAGGTTTAAAACAAGACAACAATTGTCTGTGAATAACAAAATGTCCAGGGTAGTTACAGTTAGAAACATAATTGATAAAGAAGTTTAGTTATCTCTGTGGTTTACAATAACTTAACATAACAGCTTTAATTATGATTGATAGTATATACTCAGATATTAGAATTTTAGAAACCCCAGACAATTTTGGAACATATATTAGTATTATTCACCAAAATATAGCCTAAAGAACACTGAATACCATTTTGGCAATCCCATGTAATGAAACATGTCAAATAATCCTGTTTACCTCTTTTCTGTGTACTCCAGGGGCCCTTCTGAAGCATCTGAAAAGTCAGATGTCAGGAAAGACAATTTTGAAACTGAAGTTTGATTTTGAGAAGCCTGTTAAATATGTTAGAGGTTTAAAACATTTGATGTTATGAACCAGAATTCCAGATTGCATAAATTATTTATTTTACCAAAATGATGACTCAGAAACTTTAAAAAAGCAAAAACCTTTTATAATCCTTTACAAATTTTGGTAAAGAGCAGTTGAGTACCTTAAGAGTACTTCGTGTGCTTATTTTAATGCTCAATTTACAGAAAAGTCATATAATACCCTTTGAATTTAGTCAGTATGTTCACACATGGAATTTTTGCAAGATTAATTTTTACAATCCTCCCATCACTTGTTTGAACTTTTAACTTTATCTTACTTAATTTAAAACAATTATTTAACCCTAGGTGAGAATTTACACTTTTATGCCTTCTTATAACCTTTTATTAAAAACATATTTTACTGTTCTCACACACCTTGTATGTAAACCTATTTCCAGTAGTATCAATTATATGCCATAATGGTAACTTTTAGCAATTTTTAACTTCAATGTAAAACCTGGTACATTGTTTTGATTATGTGCTACATGCAGCCAAAGCTTGACCTCTTCCAGCATAATTAAGGGTGTGGCTAGTTCCACCTGTCCCCAGACCTTATCTTTTTATTCTTACGTAAATATTCCTCCACCAGGGGGAAAATTTTAATTGCTCGGGACAAAGCTGGACTCCCTGGCCAAGGACTGGGACACTCCATGGTGCATGACAGCGAATGCCAGCCAGCTGTGTGGGGTGCTTTAAGGCCCTGGCAGCAGTTGTGGCTTATTGCTGCCCTGAGTGGCTGTTGAACACTGCACACACATGTGGCAGACATGGCCATGCACCCCAGGCAGCAGGGAAGGGGGAGCAGGGAGCTGCCCCACCCAACCATCCCATGCACACACCCACCTGTGGCCATTGGGGTGGGTGTGGACCACCTCCAATATTATAAAAGAAAAGATAGGTGACATTACTCTCCTGAAAAAATTAAGAGGAATGTCATAGGACCAAAAGCCTCAGAAGCAAAAGTGAAAAGTTTTGGGTCTCCATTTTACTCACCCTTCCTCAGGTCCCACATTCTGGGCACCAAAAATTGTAAAGCAATAACTCCCCATTCTCCCTTTCCCCAAGACCCTGGAAACCAGCATTCTACTTTCTGTCTCTATGCATTTGCTTACTCTAAGTACCTCCTATAAGTGAAACCATACAATATTTGTCTTTCTGTGACGGGCTTACTTCACTTAGCAACTGTTTACAAATTTCATACATATTGTGGCATGTATCTGAATTTCATTCCTTTTTAAGATAAATTAATATTCCACTGCATGTTTATACCAAACTTTATTCATTCATGTATCGGTGGGCCTTTGGGTATTTTTACTTTTAAATTAAATTAGGTTTAGGCCTGAGGTTGTCCCCATACTTGAGTCCTTATGTGGCAAACTGCAACATTGGTAGACAGACTACTAACTGAAAGCCTAATGTAGGAGTACATAAACTCTTCTAACAACTGGCTGAGTTCTAGTCAATCACAGCAGCTGAGCTTCAGTCAGTTGCAAGTGGCCTGCTCACTCAAATAAGGCAAAACACTGAGCTGTAACCAACTAAGCTGACTGTGCATCACTTGTGTTCTCCATCCATAAATGTTGTCTGACCACTTTGCAGTCCCAGAGTTCTTAGAATCTATTCTGGTTCTGAGGGTTGCCCAATTCCAGAATTGTGAATGAAAGCTAATTAAGATCTTTAAACTAAACTTGTTGTGATTTTGTTTTTCCATACCACCTTTGGGCTACTGTGAATAATGCTGCTATGAACATTTGTGCAAAAGAATCTCTTTTGAGTTACTGCTTTCAACTTTTTCAGGTATATACTGAGAAACTGAAATTTGGTAATTCTATGTTTAGCTATCTGAGGAACCACTGTACTATTTTCTACAGCTGCTGTTCCATGTTACATTCCCGTGAGCTATGCACTAAGGTTTTAATTTCTCCACATCTTCACCAACATTTATTATTTCTGTTTCTTTTTTTAAATAATAACCAACTAATGAGTGTGATCATTTATTTTTATACATGTGCCAATTGTACTAATAGTCCTACTTATCTTTTAATAGAGAATTTAAAGGATGAGATAAATATACAGTATGAGTACACTTTATCCAAAATGGTCAAAATAGAAGTGTTTTGAATTTTAGGTTTTTTCAGATTTTGGAATATTTGCATACATATATACAAATCTTATGGATGAGACCCAAGTCTAAACACCAAATTCATTTATGTTTTACAGCAACATTGTACACATAGCCTGAAGGTAATTTTATATAATAGTTTAAATCATTTTGTGCATGAAACAAAGTTTTAACTTTTTGACTGCAACACCTCACATGAGATCAGGTGTAGAATTTTCTACTTGTAGCAAGATGTTTGCACTCAAAAAGTTTTGGATGTCAGGGCATTTCAGATTTTGCAGTTTTATGTTAGGGATACTCAACCTATAAAATCTATATTTTAAAATAAATTCTATTTGTATGTATTGTTTCTCAAATATTTTGTTTATCCTAAAAAAATGACATTAATATTAATGGTTTAGGTAAACACAAAGTAACATATAACACCTTGTTATATTCTAAAGCTTAGTTCAGCACTTTGTGATGTCACTGAGTTTTAATGGCTATCATCTGAAAAAAGTCTATTATACATATATTTACATCCACATGGAAAAACTATGTTACAGGTTGTAAATCCTGAAGTTTATTTTTTTACTCGCATTCACCAATTTTCAATATTTTTCTGTTAAAATACATCTCATAAATTTTTACCCCTATGATATCAGTCTGTTTTCTTATAAAAAAAAAAAAATCAGAAAGTATTGTATTTTGTTACTGCAGATTAAACACCCCTAATCTGAAAATCTACAAAATTCTAAACTTTTTAAGCACTGGACATGATGTCATAAGTGAAAAATTCCACACCTGACTTAATGTGATGGGTCCCAGTGGAAATGTAAGTGCACAGCACAGTTTACTCAGTGTCCCCAAGAAAAAAAGACTCTCTTGGCCCTCTTCAGCTGCAGCATTTTTTTTTTTTTTCATGCATGCCCAGACTTCCCCAAGCAAGCATGGCTGCAAAGGGTAATAAAATATCGTGTGTGCAGGATGAATGCACCAATGGCAGATTCCCTGCAATGGCCCACATGGACCAGGACCTACATGCATTACTCACTGGGCTTTTGCTTACTATCTGTTCTCTGATGTAAAGATATTGTTGGAAATGTCAAAAAGGCCTGCAGATACCCTATGATAATGGTGGCAAGTGAAAGAGCAAGCATTTATGTTTATCTGTAGCACAGAAAGATAAACTGTTGGAGAAACTGGACAGCTTTGTAAGTATAAAATGTCTTGCAGAAGAATATGGTGTTAGAATGTCCAGTATTTATGACCTGAAGCAACAGACAAATAAACTGTTGAAGTTCTATGCTGAAAGTGATGAACAAAAGTTAATGAAAAATAGAAAAACACTGTGCAAAGCTAAAAATGAAAATATTGATTATATATTGAAAGAATGGATCCACCAGTATTGCAGTGAACACATGCATATAATGGTATGCTGACCATAAAACAAGTAAAGATTTATCACGATGAACTGAAGAGAATTATGAATATTCAACAGGCTGGTTGTAGAAATTTAAGAAAAAATGTTGCATTAAATTTTTAAAATATTTGCAGCGATAAAGCATCTGCTGAACATGAAACAACAGAGAAATTCATTGACAAGTTTGCCAAGGTCATCACCAAGGAAAATTTGACACCAGAACAAGTCTATAATGCTGATGAAACATCACTGTTTTGGCCTTATTGTGCCAAAAAGTCACTGACTGCAAATGATGAGACAGCCCCTACATGAATCAAGGATGCCAAGGACAGAAGAATATTTGCATACACTATTACGTGTATGCAAGATTTGTTGGAGATGGGACCCAAGTCCCATCTGTGCTGGGCTGTGCTAATGTTGCAGGCATGTGTAAGTAAACCTGCTGTGATAGGCAAAAGCTGTGTCCTTTGTATTTCCAAGGAATGAATTTCTTTTTTTTTTTTTTTTTAATTATTATACTTTAAGTTCTAGGGTACATGTGCATAACGTGCAGGTTTGTTACATATGTATCCTTGTGCCATGTTGGTGTGCTGCACCCATAAACTCATCAGCATCCATCAACTCGTCATTTACATCAGGTATAACTCCCAATGCAATCCCTCCCCCCCCCCCCCCCCCCATGATAGGCCCCAGTGTGTGATGTTCCCCTTCCCGAGTCCAAGTGATCTCATTGTTCAGTTCCCATCTATGAGTGAGAACATGCGGTGTTTGGTTTTCTGTTCTTGCGATAGTTTGCTGAGAATGATGGTTTCCAGCTGCATCCATGTACCTACAAAGGACATGAACTCATCCTTTTTTATGGCTGCATAGTATTCCATGGTGTATATGTGCCACATTTTCTTAATCCAGTCTGTCACTGATGGACATTTGGGTTGATTCCAAGTCTTTGCTATTGTGAATAGTGCCGCAATAAACATACGTGTGCATGTGTCTTTATAGCAGCATGATTTATAATCCTTTGGGTATATATCCAGTAATGGGATGGCTGGGCCATATGGTACTTCTAGTTCCAGATCCTTGAGGAATTGCCCTACTGTTTTCCATAATGGTTGAACTAGTTTACAATCCCACCAACAGTGTAAAAGTGTTCCTATTTCTCCACATCCTCTCCAGTACCTGTTGTTTCCTGACTTTTTAATGATTGCCATTCTAACCCGTGTGATATGGTATCTCATTGTGGTTTTGATTTGCATTTCTCTGAGAGCCAGTGATGATGAGCATTTTCTCATGTGTCTGTCGGCTGTATGAATGTCTTCTTTTGAGAAATGTCTGTTCATGTCCTGTGCCCACTTTTTGATGGGGTCATTTGTTTTTTTCTTGTAAATTTGTTTGAGTTCTTTGTAGGTTCTGGATATTAGCCCTCTGATGAGTAGATTGCAAAAATTGTCTCCCATTCTGTAGGTTGCCTGTTCACTCTGATGGTAGTTTCTTTTGCTGTGCAGAAACTCTTTAGTTTAATTAGATCCCATTTATCAATTTTGGCTTTTGTTGCCATTGCTTTTGGTGTTTTAGACATGAAGTCCTTGCCCATGCCTATGTCCTGAATGGTAATACCTAGGTTTTCTTCTAGGGTTTTTATGGTATTAGGTCTAACATTTAAGTCTCTAATCCATCTTGAATTAATTTTCATATAAAGAGTAAAGAAAGGATCCAGTTTCAGCTTTCTACTTATGGCTAGCCAATTTTCCCAGCACCATTTATTAAACAGGGAATCGTTTCCAAATTTCTTGTTTTTCTCAGCTTTGTCAAAGATCAGACGGCTGTAGCTGTGTGGTATTATTTCTGAGGACTCTGTTCTGTTCCATTGGTCTATATGTATGTTTTGGTACCAGTACCATGCTGTTTTGGTTACTGTAGCCTTGTAGTATAGTTTGAAGTCAGGTAGTATGATGCCTCCAGCTTTGTTCTTTTGATTTCGGATTGTTTTGGCAATGCAGGCTCTTTTTTGGTTCCATATGAACTTTAGAGCAGTCTTTTCCAATTCTGTAACGAAACTCATTGGTAGCTTGATGGGGATGGCATTGAATCTATAAATTACCTTGAGCAGTATGGCCATTTTCACGATATTGATTCTTCCTACCCATGATCATGGAATGTTCTTACATTTGTTTGTGTCCTCTTTTATTCCATTGAGCAGTGGTTTGTAGTTCTCCTTGAAGAGGTCCTTCACATCCCTTGTAATTCGGATTCCTAGGTATTTTATTCTCTTTGAAGCAATTGTGAATGGGAGTTCACTCATGATTTGGCTCTCTGTCTGTCTGTTATTGGTGTATAAGAATGCTTGTGATTTTTACGCATTGATTTTATATCCTGAGACTGCTGAAGTTTCTTATCAGCTTAAGGCAATTTTGGGCTGAGATGATGGGGTTTTCTAAATATACAATCATGTCTTCTGCAAACAGGGACAATTTGACTTCTTCTTTTCCTAACTGAATAGTCTTGATTTCTTTCTCTTGCCTGATTAGCCTAGCCAGAACTTCCAACACTATGTTGAATAGGAGTGGTGAGAGAGGGCATCCCTGTCTTGTGCCAGTTTTCAAAGGGAATGCTTCCAGTTTTTGCCCATTCAGTATGATATTGGCTGTGGGTTTGTCATAAATAGCTCTTATTATTTTGAGATATGTTCCATCAATACTGAATTTATTGAGAGTTTTTAGCATGAAGGGCTGTTGAATTTTGTCAAAGGCCTTTTCTGCATCTATGGAGATAAGTGTGTGGTTTTTGTCTTTGGTTTTGTTTGTATGCTGGATTACATTTACTGATTTGTGTATGCTGAACCAGCCTTGCATCCCAGGGATGAAGCCCACTTGTTCATGGTGGATAAGCTTTTTGATGTGCTGCTGGATTCAATTTGCCAGTATTTTATTGAGGATTTTTGCAACAATTTTCATCAGGGATATTGGTCTAAAATTCTCTTTTTTTGTTGTGTCTCTGCCAGGCTTTGGTATCAGGATGATGTTGGCCTCATAAAATGAGTTAGGGAGGATTCCCTCTTTTTCTATTGATTGAAATAGTTTCAGAAGGAATGGTACCAGCTCCTCCTTGTACCTCTGGTAGAATTCAGCTGTGAATCCATCTGGTCCTGGACTTTTTTGGTTAATAGGCTATTAATTATTGCCTCAATTTCAGAGCCTGCTATTGTTCTATTCAGGGATTCAACTTCTTCCTGGTTTAGTCTTGGAAGAGTGTAAGTGTCCAGGAAATTATCCATTTCTTCTAGATTTTCTAGTTTATTTGCATAGAGGTGTTTATAGTATTCTGTGATGATATTTTGTATTTCTGTGGGGTCGGTGGTGATATCCCCTTTATCATTTTTTATTGTGTCACTTTGATTCTTCGCTCTTTTCTTCTTTATGAGTCTTGCTAGCGGTCTATCAATTTTGTTGATCTTTTCAAAAAACCAACTCCTGGATTCATGGATTTTTGGAGGGTTTTTTGTGTCTCTATCTCCTTCAGTTCTGCTCTGATCTTAGTTATTTCTTGCCTCTGCTAGCTTTTGAATGTGTTTGCTCTTGCTTCTCTAGTTCTTTTAATTGTGATGTTAGAGTGTCCATTTTAGATCTTTCCAGCTTTCTCTTGTGGGCATTTAGTGCTATAAATTTCCCTCTACACACTGCTTTAAATGTGTCCCAGAGATTCTGGTATGTTGTATCTTTGTTCTCATTGGTTTCACAGAACATCTTTATTTCTGTCTTCATTTATTTTGTTATGTACCCAGTAGTCATTCAGGAGCAGGTTGTTCAGTTTCCATGTAGTTGAGCGGTTTTGATTGAGTTTCTTAGTCCTGAGTTCTAGTTTGATTGCACTGTGGTCTGAGAGACAGTTTGTTATAATTTCTGTTCTTGTACATTTGCTGAGGAGTGCTTTACTTCCAATTATGTGGTCAACTTTGGAATAAGTGCGATGTGGTGCTGAGAAGAATGTATATTCTGTTGATTTGGGGTAGAGAGTTCTGTAGATGTCTATTAGGTCCACTTGGTGTAGATATGAGTTCAATTCCTGGATATCCTTGTTAACTTTCTGTCTCGTTGATCTGTCTAATGTTGACAGTGGGGTGTTGAAGTCTCCCATTATTATTGTATGGGAGTCTAAGTCTCTTTGTAAGTCTCTAAGGACTTGCTTTATGAATCTGGGTGCTCCTGTATTGGGTGTATATATATTTAAGATAGCTCTTTCTGTTGAATTGATCCCTTTACCATTATGTAATGGCCTTCTTTGTCTCTTTTGATTTTTGATAGTTTAAAGTCTGTTTTTTCAGAGACTAGTATTGCAACCCCTGCTTTTTTTTGTTCTCCATTTGGTTGGTAGATCTTCCTCCATCCCTTTATTCTGAGCCTATGTGTGTCTCTGCATGTGAGATGGGTCTCCTGAATACAGCAAACTGATGGGTCTTGACTCATTATCCAATTTGCCAGTCTGTGTCTTTTAATTGGAGCATTTAGTCCATTTACATTTAAGATTAATATTGTTATGTGTGAACTTGATCCTGCCATTATGATATTAACTGGTTATTTTGCTCGTTAGTTGATGCAGTTTCTTCCTAGCATCCATGGTCTTTACATTTTGGCATGTTTTTGCAATGGCTGGTACTGGTTGTTCCTTTCCATGTTTAGTGCTTCCTTCAGGGTCTCTTGTAAGGCAGGCCTGGTGGTGACAAAATCTCTAAGCATTTGCTTATCTGTAAAGGATTTTATTTCTCCTTCACTTATGAAACTTAGTTTGGCTGGATATGAAATTCTGGGTTTAAAATTCTTTTCTTTAAGAATGTTGAATATTGGCCCCCACTCTCTTCTGGCTTGTAGAGTTTCTGCCGAGAGATCTGCTGTTAGTCTGATGGGCTTCCCTTTGTGGGTAACCCGACCTTTCTCTCTAGCTGCCCTTAACAGTTTTTCCTTCATTTCAACTCTGGTGAATCTAATTATGTGTCTTGGAGTTTCTCTTCTCGAGGAGTATCTTTGTGGCATTCTCTGTATTCCCCGAATTTGAATGTTGGTCTGCCTTACTATGTTGGGGAAGTTCTCCTGGATGATATCCTGAAGAGTGTTTTCCAACTTGGTTCCATTTTCCCCCTCACTTTCAGGCACCCCAATCAGACGTAGATTAGGTCTTTTCACATAATCTCATACTTCTTGAAGGCTTTGTTCATTTCTTTTTACTCTTTTTTCTTTAGACTTCTCTTCTTGCTTCATTTCATTCATTTGATCCTCAATCGCTGATACTCTTTCTTCCAGTTGATCGAGTCGGTTACTGAAGCTTGTGCATTTGTCACTTATTTCTCGTGTCATGGTTTTTATCTCTGTCAGTTCGTTTATGGCCTTCTCTGCATTGATTATTCTAGTTATCCATTCTTCCATTCTTTTTTCAAGATTTTTAGTTTCTTTGCGCTGGGTACGTAATTCCTCCTTTAGCTCTGAGAAGTTTGATGGACTGAAGCCTTCTTCTCTCAACTTGTCAAAGTCATTCTCTGTCCAGCTTCAATCCATTGCTGGCGATGAGCTGCGTTCCTTTGGAGGAGGAGATGCGCTCTTATTTTTTGAATTCCCAGCTTTTCTGCCCTGCTTTTTCCCCATCTTTGTGGTTTTATCTGCCTTTGGTCTTTGATGATGGTGACATACTCATAGGGTTTTGGTGTGGGTGTCCTTCCTGCTTGTTAGTTTTCCTTCTAACAGTCAGGACCCTCAGCTGTAGGTCTTTTGGAGATTGCTTGAGGTCCACTCTAGACCCTGTTTGCCTGGGTATCAGCAGCAGAGGCTGCAGAAAGATAGAATGTTGTTGAACAGCGAGTGTACCTGTCTGATTCTTGCTTTGGAAGCTTCGTCTCAGGGGTGTACCCCGCCATGTGAGGTGTGGGGTGTTGGTCTGCCCCGAGTGGGGGATGTCTCCCAGCTAGGCTACTCAGGGGTCAGGGACCCACTTGAGCAGGCAGTCTGTCCATTCTCAGATCTCAACCTCTGTGTTGGGAGATCCACTGCTCTCTTCAAAGCTGTCAGACAGGGTCGTTTGCGTCTGCAGAGGTTTCTACTTTTTTTTTTTTGTTTGTTTGTTTAGCTGTGCCCTGTCCCCAGAGGTGGAGTCTACAGAGACAGGCAGGCCTCCTTGAACTGCTGTGGGCTCCACCCAGTTTGAGCTTCCCAGGGGCTTTGTTTACCTACTTAAGCCTCAGCAATGGCGGGCGCCCCTCCCTCAGCCTCACTGCTGCCTTGCAGTTAGATCGCAGACTGCTGTGTCAGCAATGAGGGAGGCTCCGCGGTCGTAGTACCCTCCCGGCCAGGTGTGGGATATAATCTCCTGGTGTGCCATTTGCTAAGACCCTTGGTAAAGCGCAGTATTGGGGTGGGAGTTACCTGATTTTCCAGGTGTTGTGTGTCTCAGTTCCCCTGGCTAGGAAAAGGGATTCCCTTCCCCCTTGCACTTCCCAGATGAGGCGAAGCTCTCACTGGTTGGGCTGCAGCAGCTGACCAGCACCGATTGTCTGGCACTCCCTAGTGAGATGAACCCGGTACCTCAGTTGAAAATGCAGAAATCACCCATCTTCTGTGTCGCTCGCACTGGGAGCTGGAGGCTGAAGCAGCTCCTATTCGGCCATCTTGCTCCGCCCTGCAGGAATGAATTCTTACCAGTCCATTATTATGCTAACAAAAAGGCATAGATCACCAGGGACTCTTTTGTGTTTGCTTTCACAAACATTTTGTACCAGCCTCTTATGTTCAGAGTAGGGAAGCTAGACAGGGTGATGACTGCAAGATATTTTATTCCTTGACAACTGTTCCGCTCATCCTCCAGCTGAAGTTCTCATAAAAAATGCTTATGGCCTCTACTTTCCCCTAAACATGACTCCATTAATTGTGACCAGGGTATCCTTAGATCAATGAACAGTAAATATAAAAACACTCTACTGAACATCATGCTACAGCAGTGAAAAGAGGTGTGGATGTGGAAGATTTCAAAAGGAGTTTAGCATGAAGGCTGCTGGATATGTTCTTACCAACCCTGGGAACACAGTGACTAATACACAGTTGTGCATGCCTGGCACAACCTCTGGTCTGTGACTCTGTTCAGTGAGGATAATTAAGAAGTTGGTGACTTTGAAGGATTCTATATATGAAGTGACAAAAAATGATGTCTGACCTCCTTACCTATTCAAAAAAACATACCTTCAGTCTTCATCAGTATGCTAGAAGAAGTGGATATTGAAGAAGTTTTTAATATTGATAATGAATCTCCAGTTGTTCATTCATTGATCAATGGTAAAATAGCTGAAATGGTTCCAAATCAAGATGATCAGGATAAAAGTGACAATGAAGATGAAGTTGTTAACACTGAAGAAAAAGTGCCTGTGGACAATGTGGTGAAAATGTAATGGGGTTACTGAAAGACTAGAGCAGTGTGCATTAATAACAGAACAAGAGTCATGTCTATTTATAAAATCAAAGAGAGACTTTGAAGACAAATATCATAGTTAATGAATCAGAAGACTCTAGAGGAAACATTTTAAAAAGCCATCCACCAGGCCAGGCATGGTAGCTCACACCTGTAATCCCAGCATTTTGGGAAGCCAAGGCAATTGTATCACCTGAGGCCAGGAGTTCGAGACCAGCCTGGACAACATGGTGAAACCCTGTCTCTACTGAAAATGCAAAAATTACCCGGGTGTGGTGGCAGATGCCTGTAGTTTTGGCTACTTGGGAGGCTGAGGTAGGAGTGTATCTTGAACCCAGGAGGCAGAGGTTGCAGTGAGCCGAGATTGCACCATTGCACTCCAGCCTGGGTGACAGAGTGAGACTGTCTCAAAAAGAAAAAAAGCCATCCAGCAGAATGACTCCTTATCCCTAGACAACCTACCACCTCCTGGTCCCTTAATTGCTTCTGATAAAAAAATAAAATACAGTGTGCAGTAAGCTTTTAGTCAAAACACAACATCATTGGTGGAGACCGAAAGCCTGCTGCTGTTTGTGGTTGCTGATGTTTAACAGCCCAAACAGGTTTTCTGGTAATGCTACCATGCTGCTTAGTTACCCTGAACACATTATTTTTTCACTGCATTCATGGTATCTCATATTTTTTACTGTTAAGTACTTGCATGTGAACAAGTGTAAGAAAATGATTGCTTTTTAGTAGCACATAAATTCAGAGTCATGAATGATGGTGATGCCAAACAGCATAGATTATTTACATAGGTGGCTGAGATTGTGACACTTTTGCTTTCTGATAGTACAATGTATGCAAACTTGGTTTATGCAAAAAAGTATGTAAAATATTGGATAAAATTACCTTCAGGCTATGTGTGTAGGTGTGTATAAATCATAAATGAATTTCGTGTTTAGACTTGAGTTCCATCTCCAAGATATCTCATTAAGTGTATGCAAATATTCCAAAATCCAAAATCCAAAACAGTATGCATTTTACATAAGGGTTACTAAACCTGTATTATCAAATAGTTTGAAAACCCGTTATAACTCTTTATTTGAAATATGTTTTTAAATAGACAAAAAAATTACTTGTCAATTTTTTAAGTTTAGGTATGAAAAAAGTGGTATGGGACACAGGCGCATTGTTTGGCAGTAAAATCATGGAACAATGGAAACATTTCCAAACATCCAATTTTAAAATGCTTTGTTCATAGCAGGAGTTGCTTTTGAAAAGCAATTACTTTTACATTCATTGTTAAAACATTACTTTAAACTTAGGGGATGGATTAAGTGTGTTTATATGTTCAAAAAACGTCTGGTGGATAGCATACTACTGACAGACACTTGTCATCACAGAAAAGAACAGAAAATCTGGAACACTTGTCTTTTCATTTAAAAAGATGCAAATTATACATCTCTAAGTTAATTATTCAGTACTTTGCCATGATAAATGCAGAGAAACTTTTATGGTAATAAAGATTTTCACGATCGCTTCCCATCTCATTGCAACATCTACTGTTTTATTTCGTTTTCGTAAAACTAAGTGCATCCGCACAGTCTGTATCACAAAGAGGGCAATATATCAGGATAGGATTGTCGTAAATGAATGAGTGGGGCAGGGCACTGTCAAGCCCACTGCTTGGTGTGATTCTCACTTGTAATAAAGCAAATAAACGACCACAAAATATCTCCTTCCTTCTATCCTTTGCAATGTGACTTTGCAGCTCCTTTCAAAGAGAGAAATTACTTCCCCTTCCCTTGAATCTGGGGTAGCCTTGTGCCTTACTTTGGCCAATGGAGCATGGCAGAAGCACCACAGAGTCCATTTCAAATGTGGGCCACTAGACTCTTTGTCTACTTCTGCTCTAGATTGTGGAACTCTGTCACCAGGTGATCAAGCATGGGCTTCTTAGAAATATGAATCCCCAGAGCACTCCTTCAGAGATTCTGATTCATTGAGTCCAGGGATTTATACTTTCATCAAGCACCAGAAGTAATTCTGATTCAGGAGGTCTTCAGATAACACCTCAGAAAATACTGCAAACCTGGATTATGGAGTGGACTCAACTCCAAGCATATTATCAGAATCAGAAAATACATATGAACTAGGGTTCACTCAGAGCAGCCTAAACTCAGTGGTAAGGTTGCATCAGTGTATGCTCCTGGTGCATGTAGGGAGTATCCCACACTGTGACAATATTGATGCAACAAATAGAAGGAGGACCTCCAGAGAAGAGGAAAAGAAGGGCCCCTGAAGGTTTTCCTGTGTGTCAACTTTGCAGGATTCCTGAGCTTGACTTCAGTTCTGATTTTGTCTTTTGCTAACTTCATGATCTTGGATAATTCCCCTAACCTCTCTAAGCTTTAGCCTTCCTATCTATAAAGTGGGAATTCTAACTGTGTCATAAGTTTATTGCAAGAAGAAAATGAGGTAAGTTATAGAAAGCACTTAATACAGAACCTGGCATACAGAAGGTGCTAACTATTTATTATTCATGTTTCATTATGATATTGTTATCCTTAAAAACCTACTCCTCTTAGAATGTGAAGAAATAGGAACGCTTTTGCACTGTTGGTGGGAGTGTAAATTAGTTCAACCATTGTGGAAGACAGTGCAGGGATTCCTCAAGGATCTAGAATTAGAAGTACCATTTGACCTGGCAATCCCATTACTGGGTATATACCCAAAGGATTATAAATCATGCTGCTATAAAGACACATGCACACGTATGTTTATTGCGGCACTATTCACAATAGCAAAGACTTGGAACCAACCCAAATGTCCATCAATGACAGACTGGATTAAGAAAATGTGGCACATATACACCATGGAATACTATGCGGCCATAAAAAGGGATGAGTTAATGTCCTTTGCAGGGACATGGATGCAGCTGGAAACCATCATTCTCAGCAAACTATCACAAGGACAGAAAACCAAACATCACATGTTCTCACTCATAGGTGGGAATTGAACAATGAGATCACTTGGACATAGGGCAGGGAACATCACACACTGGGGCCTGTCGGGGGGCTGGGGGAGGGATAGCATTAGGAGAAACACCTAATGTAAATGATGAGTTGATGGGTGCAGCAAACCAACATGGTACATGTATAGCTATGTATCAAACCTGCACGTTGTGCACATGTACCCTAGAACTTAAAGTATATTAAAAAGAAAAGTTGAGGTTTTCCCATTAATTTAAAAAAACATCTACTCCTCTCAAAGGGCTAATTTGCATTTCTGGACATCTCCAAATCCCTCAATGGAAGCCTGTCTCACATACAGTCAGACTCTGAAATCAGCCACATCTTGCTTCCTGTCCTCAACTCCACCACATGTGACTTCAAGCAAGTCACTTATAAATCTCAGTGTTTTCATCTGTAAAACAGGGACAACAATATTACCTTACACCATAGGGTTGCGAAGATTAGAAGAGTTAATGTTCAATACCTCACACACTGCAACCCACAGCAAATATTAGCAATTAGCATTATTCCCTCTTCTCCATAAATTCTGAAATCCAAATCAAGAAAATGCACTTGCAGGTTTACAAGAAGCAACCCAGAAATTCAATGGTAAGGTCGCATCACTGTATGCTCCTAGCGCAGGTAGGGAGAATCCCTCAGTGTGACAAGATTGGTGGAACAATTAGAAAGAGGGCCTCCAGAGAAGGAGGAAAGAAGAGTCCCTGGAGTTTTCCTGAGGCACAGACCCTAAAAACAGAACTATCTGGTGTTTGGAGCTGCAACAAGAATAAATTTGCTTTTGTGGGACTCATGTTGCCAAAAGCTCATCTGTGAGTGAATAATGAAGTTGAGATGTACGTGGTCACCAAAAACAGATAAACAAACACAGAAAAAACCAGGTCAGGGCTTTGAGGCCTAGAAAGTAATTTAGGAAGATAATAAAGGCATCCTTCCATCTCTATTACCTCTTTTACTACCTAAACCAGACCCTCCTAACCCTTGGCCTGCAAAAGTGCAGGACTTTCAACTGGTCCCTCTGCATCTTGCTCTTCTGTTCCTTAGCTCCACTCAGCACACCAAAGCCCAAATTATTTACTGAAAACCCCACTTGCCTCACACCATACTCCTGGGTAAAAACCTACAGAGGGCTGGGTGTGGTAGTTCATGCCTGTAATCTCTGCACTTTGGGAGGCTGAGGAAGGTGGATCACTTGATGTCAGGGGTTCGATACCAGCCTGGCCAACATGGTGAAACCCCGTCTCTACTAAAAATACAAAAATTAGCTGGGTGTGGGGGCAGGCGCCTGTAATCCCAGCTACTTGGGAGGCTGAGGCAGGAGGATCGCTTGAACCTGAGAGGCAGAGGTCACAGTAAACTGAGATCACGCCATTCCACTCCAGCCTGGGCAACAATAGTGAAACCAAACTCCATCTTAAAAAACAAACAAACAAAAAACCCTACAGAGGCCACTCCTATTGGGTCTGATGTTAATACTTCATTCTCACATAGTAGGCTTCACCCTGCTGCTGTGTCCATGAAATTCTTCTCATTACAGTCATAATACAGGAGTCCCCCTTTATCCAAGAGAGATACATTCCAGCACCCCCACAGTGGATTCCTGAAAACTTAGGTAGTACCAAACCCTACATATACTATGTTTTTTTTCCCCTACACATACATACCTATGATAAGGTTTAATTAACATTAAGTTAATCTGACACAACACATAGCTGTCTATCAGAATACATTTCTGTTTACGTTTTCCACCCATAAATTTAAGGCCTTTTCCATTTTAACTAAGCACTTATCACTTGCTGTTTGAGGTGCCAAAGCAAAACTAGCACTACACTACCATGACATAGATCTGGTAACTGAGAGGACTGCAAAGGGGCAGGTAGGGTATGCAAGATCAACACACTGGCCAAAGGGATGATGCATGTCTCAGGCAGGATGGAGCAGGATGGCGTGAGATTTCATCCCAATACTTGGAACAGTATGCAATTTAAAACAGATGAATTATTCATTTCTGGAATTTTCCGTTTAATATTTTCAGACCATGGGTAACTGAAAATGTGGAAAACAAAACTATGGATAAGGAGGGATTACTGTAGACTTCCAACTGCCAGAAGCAGGGGGAGGGTGATACTCTCCTGAACATTCTTGTAGTCCAAGTTAGAAGACAAATGTAGCAAAATTCCCCAGACCTTCACATGTTAGGTCTGATTTAATTGCATTCTAGCCAACGTTAAACAAGATTTTTTAGGTTGTTTTAATTTTGCATTCAGAATAAATCTGCCATAGCTGAACATTTTCCCATGTTGGCTTTTTCACTGGTTGTATTTTATTCTTTTTTAAAATATTTTTCTTTTATGACTTACAAATCATTTCCCATATTCTGATTTTTTATAATAAGATTTTCTCTAACCTTTTAAAATCTATTTCATTTTTAAATACGTTCTCAGAACCAGAAGTCTTGGTTCTCTTAAAGGGTCACTTGCTTGGGTAGAGCTAGGATTCTGACTTCCAACCTCCCATAGTCATGCCTGTGGCTCAGTTCAATATTGGAATCTTCCACAAATTATTTTTGACAACGAAAGAGGGAATGAACTGTGTCTAATGGCAAAGGGATGCCAGCCCCATGAAGTGTGGCAGGGTTGCCTTGCATTCCTCAGAGCTTGAAGAAAAGTTGAGAAAAAAAATGCTAACATTTAAAAGCTTACCTCAAGGCCTCTGATGAGGAGCATGTTTCTGAGACTGAAGTGTTCCTGTCTTTCATATTTTATAACCTTGCCATTGCAGCAGGAGAGCCATGGAGAAAGAGAGATGGAAGCACGGAGAATGGGAGATTGGCTTGGCCCTGAAGGGAAAATGCCCGCAGTGTTACTTGTTTTTCCACGTTTTCCAGTTCAGCTGAGAGTACAAAAGGAAGCCTACAACACGTGAGACTACATGGGCCTTCCCCTTAGTGTCGGAGGGGCTTGTAAGGTAGGAGCAACTTTGGGGGAATCTGGAGCTGTCTATAGAAACCTAATGATGTCTGCTAACTTAAAGGCCTGTTTAATTGATTATGAGACTTTCAGCTAAGGAGCCTGAGCTCTCTGGAAAGTGTTCTGTCAATTCTTGCAAAAGCCTTGCATCAAGCAAACTATAAATCCTTAGAGGTAACATGGAAGCAAAAATAACATTAAAAATATTCTTACTGCTATTGTTAGTGGTGGTCTTATTCTGTTCTAAGATGATATGGGCTCTTACGAACTTCAGGAATTCCTGAGAATTATTTGTGGGAAAGCAAACATTTTTAAGCCTCACTAACAAAGGAGAAACAATTTATCAGAGCCCTAGTTCAGGAGGGGACCATCTTTGTTCTACCCCTGGCTTTAGCTGAAAAGACCGTGTTTACTCTCAACTTAAATATTCTCAAAATGTCCAAGGGATCAAGGCTTTATTCTTTGATTCTAAATAATAACCTCTCCATAAAATCCTCACTTCTGGAGCTGATAGTCAAGGAGCTGATAGTCAAGTCCAAATCTTATTAAAGTCTTCATTTGGAATGCATATCCAAATAAAAACATACGATAACTTTTCAAAAATTCATCTCAGATTTTATGTCACCAAATATTAAATTTTAGGGTGCATAAGAATGACACAAAGCACATATTTAAAATGCATATTCCTGGCTTCAATTCAGAAATACCAACCCAGGTGAATTTAATACAAATGGGCCAAGGCCACAATTTGAAAAACATGTCTTTAGACTTTTCTCAGTTAAATACAACCAAACAGAAATTGCTAAATGACATCCATCATGTCTTGTTATACAGCTTGCTGAGGAAGCATTCTTGAGTCTGCCTACCAGACAGAAAAAAAAAAAAAAGGGAATTATTTTATGGTTAGCAGTGTCCACTGTCTTTTATGAGGAAAATAAAAGCCTCCACCCAAACAAAATTCCATTTAGGTCTCTTGGCCCAAACTTGTCCCATGGCCTCTGATAGCCACCACAGGGCCTGAGAACGCTGGGAACAAAGCTGTCACGATTAGTCCCAGTGATCATGACCCAACACTAGGGCTTAGTATGTTGCCAACCTCAACAGAATCAGGATCCTGTCTATAAAGAACATGGAATAAACATTAGGTAACTCCTAGTGTCTACCTGAAAAGGGAAGAAAGCAAATAAATGTTGAATACCTACTATTATACACGGAAAATTCTGGAACAGGTACTTTCACAGTTTAAAAAATCTCATTTAACATAACATTATAGATACTATAGATACAGTGCCTGTAAACGGAGCCCTTTGCTTCTGTCATATCTTGTCTGATGATTTTCTAAAAAGATTACCTTTAAAAGTTTCTATTTAATGTAATTTTAATCACTCAAAACTGAGTTTTCAAGTGTGTCTCTAAGCTATATTATACTATAGTTTTCTGTATTGAGGTCCTTTGTTCTGTTTTGGTTGTTTCAGGCAGCAAGAGAAAAATTTTTATGCAAACTTTGGGCATAATATGTTTAATCCATTTGAGATATTAATAAAAGGAACCAAATCCCTTCCCTATTTTCCCAAAGACAAAAATATTTTTAAAACCCCAAGACCTCAAATATAGCTATTATGTGGTATATGGTGATTTCCCTGAGAGATTGGGACATTAAAATTTTTCTTTTGTTCTCAATTTTTAAAAGGAAACTAAATGCAAAAAAAAAAAAAAAAAAAAAAAAAAAAAAAAAAAAAAAAAAAAAAAAACTAATACAATGCACAAGACACCAATTAAAACATGGAAATCAAGAAGCACAAAGGTGAATGTTCTCATAGGAACCTCAGATCATGTACCCTGTTTCTATGCATGATCTGGGTGTTTCTGCTGATAAACCTGACATTCTGTTTGTTTGTTTGTTTTGTTTTGTTTTTTAAGATAGAGTTTCGTTCTTGTTACCCAGGCTGACGTGCAGTGGCATGATCTTGGCTCACTGCAACCTCTGCCTCCTGGGTTCGAGCAATTCTCCTACCTCAGTCGCCCAAGTAGCTGGGATTGCAGGCACCCACCACCATGCCCAGCTAGTTTTTTGTATTTTTAGTAGAGATGGAGTTTTATCATGTTGGCCAGGCTGGTCTCGAACCCCTGACCTCAGGTGATCCACCCATCTCGGCCTCCCAAACTGCAGGGATTACAGGCATGAGTCACCGTGCCCTGCCTAACCTGACATTCTGGTCATGAACCCTTGTAAATCTGTAACTGCCTGGACAGTCATCATATGTTTAGAAGTGAAAACAACTACTAGAATAATTGCTTATTAAACTTTGTATTTATTTTTATTCTCTGCATTGTATCTATAAACAATATAATTATCTGTATTTTTTTTCTCTGCACTGTATCTTAAAACAATATATTTACCTGTATTTACAAGTCTTTAGTTTCCATTACCAGAATTGGGTTGATGGATCGACACAGTGCTAAATAACTGATCTAGGCTGGGCGCGGAGGCTCACACCTGTAATGCCAGCACTTTCGGAGGCCAAGGCAGGTGGATCACAAGGTCAGGAGTTCAAGACCAGCCTGGCCAACATGGTGAAACCCTGTCTCTACTAAAAATACAAAAATTACCTGAGCGTGGTGACACGTGTCTGTAATCCCATCTACTTGGGAGGTTGGGATTGGAGAATCACTTGAACCCTGGGAGGTGAAGGTTACAGTGAGCACTTCAGCCTGGGTGACAGAGCAAGACTCCATCTCAAATAAATAAATAAATAAATATAAAAACTCTAATCTATTCAGTGAACAGATCAGTCCACAAGGCCCCAAAATGAGTCAGACTGAATGTGTGACACTTAATTGAATTGTTTAGACATTTTATAGTCGTAGACATCCAATCTCACTCCTAGAATAGGAGGCAATTGAACAAGCATCACACAGATTTCTTTGACTTTGAGGGGTTAAATCTGCTGGAGAGTTTTGGTCTCTTCCCTTTGTCATCTCCCCCTACCCTCCTTCTTCCCTCCAAGTCAGAGAAGGGAATAGAAAGGCACAATATACAAACTAAACATTATATGTAATGCTATGTTCCCCAAGTCTGTCCCATTCTTTTAGGTGGAAACTCTGACGTGCAAACCCCATGATGTAGAATTAATTCTTGGTTTGGAGCAGGGGTTGGCAAACTTTTTCTGTAAAGGGTTAAAGAGTAACTATTTTCAGCTTTTCAGGCTGTAAGATCTCTGTCCTAAACTCCTCACCTCTTCTGTTGGATCATGAAAGCAGCCACAGATAAAACATAAACAAATTGGCATAGCTATGTTGCAATAAAACTTTATTTACAGAACCAGGCAGTGAGTGAGCCAGGTCATTTGCCGACTGCTGGTCTACAGAACTCTAGCTAGTTTATTTTTTCTCATTGTATTAAGGATATATTCTATTTTAGAGTTCAGTAATTCAATACTATTTTTTAAAAATATACACTGTTGCCCGATTCCAGTTTATTTCTTGACACTACTATTCTAATTAATCTATCAGGCATTCTTCTAATCGTAAAACTTCTAGCTCCAATTTCATATTCCTTTAATTTTCTTTACCTTTATCACAACCCAAATTTCCCCAGTCTTCATCTGCTGATGAGTACAATCCCAGCTGAGTTAGAACACATTAGCCTTATTACTTGCTTTAATTAGTGTAAGGTATCAGAAAAAGGCATCCCAAAATATGCCACTTTGGCATAAAAATTATTTTGAGTTGGAGGCATATGAGAATCAACAGATGTAGAAAGAAGTCTTCCTGGAACTTTCCACATCCAACTAAAGCAGACAATCCTGAGAAGCGAGAACTGCCATGAATGTCCTCTCCTTGATGGCCAAGGAGATGGAAAGTCTGCACCAAGGTGGACCTGAACAAACAAACCTTACTCCATTTGTTTCTCCCACATATTCACCCTCCCTCTATTTGCCACTTGTCTTAGTCCATTTTATGCTGCTACAACAGAATACCTGAGGGTAGATAATTTATAACGAACAGAGATCTGTTTCTTACGGTTCTAG
Organism: Piliocolobus tephrosceles; assembly: GCF_002776525.5. NCBI lineage: Eukaryota > Metazoa > Chordata > Mammalia > Primates > Cercopithecidae > Piliocolobus > Piliocolobus tephrosceles. The sequence goes on from NC_045436.1 coordinate 87,459,327, forward strand.
AGGCTAGAAAGTCCAAGATTGAAGGACTGACATCTGGAGAGGGTCTTTTTGTGGCATTATCCCATCACAGAAGGTAGAAACACAAGTGGGCACTTTTGTGAGAAAGAGAAGGGGGCTGAACTCAATCTTTTATCAGGTACCTACTTTCAAGATAACACACTCCTGCATGCAGCAGTATTAATCCATGTCTGAGAGCAGAGCCCTCATGTCCTAATCACCTGTTAGGATGCTACCTCTAAACACTGTTGTCTTGGAGATTAAGTTTCCAACACATGAACTGTGGGAGGCAAATTCAAACCACAGCACCACCTTTGAAAGCGTGAAACCCTTTTTCTTTGTTTTGTTTCTTTACCAATTTTTGTTTTGTTTTGTTTCATATTTTTTTGTTTTTTTTCATTAAAATGTTATTGGCCGGGCACAGTGGCTCACACCTGTAATTCCAGCACTTTGGGAGTCTGAGGTAGATGTATTACCTGAGGTCAAGAGTTTGAGACCAGCCTGGCCAACATAGTGAAACTCAGTCTCTACTGAAAATAAAAAAATTTATCTGGGTGGCATGCACCTGTAGTCCCAGCTACTGGGGAGGCTGAGGCAGGAAAACCGCTTGAACCTGGGAGGTTGAGGTTACAATGAGTTGAGATCGTCCCCATCTCAAAAATAAATACAAATAAAACAAAAGATGCTATCTAAACCAAACTCTAGCCTTTCTTTCATTTCAACTACTCTTCAAGAGGTTTCTGCCTTGCTATGCACTGCATCCATTAATAAACTGGTTTTCTCTTGTTAACTTTTTTTTAGTCTAATTTATAGGGCCCTAGCCAGAGAACATGAGTAGATGGAGCATATTTTTTGTCCCCTACAAAAGCTATTGCTGTATAACAAAGCAATCCAAAACTCAGTGTCTTAAGGCAACTACGTAATATCTTTTTGTGAGTCGTTGGGTCAGATGGTTTAAATCTCTCCTCACTTTTTCATCATAACATTCTCACCAGTTCTTGGTATCTATTATTCCAAATGAACTAATAAAATAATATCCTCTAATTCCCAAAATAAATCATTGAGATTTTAATTGCAATTTCCTCATTTATTTTAGAAAGACTGACGTTTTTATAATATTGTTTTTTCACCTAAAACCATGATATACCCTTCCATTTCTTCAGACCTTGTTTTCTGTCTTTTCCTAAAATTTTACAGTTGTATTCAAACAGGCCCTGTTTTGTTTTTTTTTTTTTTTTTTTTTTTTTTCTTAATTTTGCTCATAAGCATTTTACAAGTTGCATGGCTATCATTGGGGCATTTTCATTTGTAGTCAATTATTGTTAATACAGAGAATTTTGATTTTTATACATTTATCTTATGCCGACCCTCTTTACTAAAGTCAAATTTAAGTTTTAAATTTCCCTTTCTACAAAATTACATTGTACTTTTCATTTTTCTTTCAATTCTCAATTTAGAACTCTTGTTTCTTCTTACTCCTTTCTTACTATTCCTTACTATGTGCCCAGTGTTGTTACAAGCATTAAATAAAATAGCATATGCCAAGCACTTTGCACAACGGCTGGTGAAAAGAGCAGTAAGCACTCAGTAAATGTTAGCCATTATTAAGAATTTGCTGTTTATTCAAGATGAATTTAAACTTTATGCTATACTTTGGTCATCATCCTAGTCATAGTCATGAGATCTTCTGACTACATGAAGTGGGAAAAAAATATATGTGTGGAAAACTCTGGGAAACAGTATACAATTCTATTTCATATTCCCATATTCCTAATACCTGTTAATATCCAGACTATACAAATAATGAGCTAACACATGAAGTACCATTTATAGTTAGTTCAATTCTAAAGATTAAATGTAAGATTTTATGCTTTGATGAGAAGTATCAAATCGAATTTTTTATATGAAAATTATAATGCTTATGAAACGCAGCTTTAATATAATCAATGAACACAATTAAAGCAGACCTTCCTAATTAAATATAATGTTGAGAATAATCTATGTTTCTAATTCTGATATTCCACTACCTATATTGAAAGACACTTGATTCTGCTTTCCCAAAGTGCTTTTTTAAAATTTTTTTTCTACTACATTTGAATTTATCTATGCTTGCTTTAGACAAATGTTTCCACTTTTCTGCTTTTTCCCCTTGTAAAAATACACTTTTAAAAAAAAATCTAAGAAACACAAGAGAAGTTGGACACAAGGAAAAAGAAGTGCGGCTGAACCAAGAATACTGTGTTTTGACTGCCTTTGGATTTGTATCTACCATGTATCACTACAGTCATATGCAGCATAAGGATGTTTCAGTAAACAACAGACTACATTCCTAGACCGACTACATACCTACAGAGGGTAGTCCCATAAGATCGTAATGCTGTATTTTTACTGTACCATTTCTATGTTTACATATACAAATACTTACCATTGTACTACAACTGCCTATAGTATTCAGCACAGTAACATGCTGTTCAGGTTTGTAGCCTAGGAGCAACAGACGATACCATATAGCCTAGGTGTGTAGTAGGCTGTATCATCAACGATTAAGTCAACTCTATGATGTTTGCACAATGACAAAATCACCTAAGGGCACATTTCTCAGAATGTATCCCTGTCATTAGTCACTTGGCTCAGTGGGCTAGAGAGTGGTACTATGAAGCAAAGATTCCAAGGTCTAGTCTTGTCAATTTTAGTATCACTGTATTTCTTGGCCAAAAGACTGTATTTTAAAAGTAAATAAATATTAATAAAAGCAACAGTTCTTGAATGCAGTATTTCATTTAATTCCTGACTATAACTTTTGCTTCACAAACAAGGAAACTGAGGCCCAATAAAGCTGAAAGTCAAAAACCAAGGAGGAATTAGTGGTTTGACTTCAGAATCTGAATTCTTAATCACAAAACTATACTCTCTTAAACTTTTGTCTTCTGTTTTGCCAAAACATTTTCTCCTAAGTAACTAAACTTTTAACTGATTTCTTACTCAAAATTCTTTATTGCTAAGATGCGGTAGAAAAGAAAAGCGCATTTTCTGAGGACAAAGTTTGCACTGTGCACCTGGAAAAGCCACAGAGATGATTTAGGGTATCTGAAGAGAGAAATTTCCAAGCAGCAAAGCATTCAAGAGGTGACTTGGGTGCTGTTAAGAGCATTCCATTTTAAAATGCAAAATGCTTTTGCATTTTTCAGCAATTCTGTAAAATACCTAGCCTTCCCATGAATTCTCTTGCTGCCTAAATTATCTGGAGTAAGTTTCTATCATTTGCTACCAAGAACCCTGACCATAACAGGTGGCACATGAAAAAAAAAAAAAAAAAAGTGTACTTTTCATAAAATTCTTGATACTGCTATCAATTGGGTGTTGTTGAAAAGATATCCAAAAATGTGGATGCAGCTTTGGAACTGGGTAACAGGCAGAGATTGGAACAGTTTGGATGGCTCAGAAGAAGACACCAAAATGTGGGAAAGTTTAGAATCTCTTACAAGATTGTCGAATGGCTTTGACAAAAATGCTGATACTGATAAGGTCCAGGCTGAGGTGATCTCAGATGGAGATGAGGAACTTGTTGGGAACTGGAGCAAAGGTGACTCTTGTTATGTTTTAGCAAAGAGACTGGTGGCATTTTGCCCCTACCCTAAGAGATTTGTGGAACTTTGGACTTGAGAGAGATGATTTAGGGTGAGAGAGATGATTTAAGGTATCTGGAGGGAGAAATTTCTAAGCAGCAAAGCATTCAAACGGTGACGTGGGTGCTGTTAAGAGCATTCCATTTTAAAAGGAAAACAGAGCATAAAAGTTCAGAGAAATTGCAGCCTGACGATGCAGTAGAAAAGAAAAGCGCATTTTTTGAGGACAAAGCTTGCACTGTGCACCTGGAAAAGCCACAGACGGTCTTAAAGCCAGTCAGTTAAAGAAGCCAGGTGGTGGCTATACCCCACAAAGTCACAGGGGCAGATCTGCCCAAGACTCTGGGAAACTATTTCTTGCATCAGCATGACCTGGAGTCAAAGATGATGATTTTGGAGCTTTAAAATTTGACTGCCCGGCTGGATTTTGGACTTACATGGGCCCTGTAACCCCTTTGTTTTGGCCAATTTCTCCCATTTGGGATGGCTGTATTTACCCAATACCTGTACCCCCATTGTATCTAGGAATAACTAGCTTGCTTTTGATTTTACAGGCTCATAGGTGTAAGGAACTTGCCTTGTCTCAGATGAGACTTTGGACTGTGGACTTTTGGGTTAATGCTGCAATGAGTAAAGACTTGGGGGACTGTTGAGAAGGCATGATTGGTTTTGAAATGTGAGGACATGAGATTTGGAGGGGCCAGGGGCAGAGTGATATGGTTTGGCTCTGTGTCCCCACCCAAATCTCATCTTGAATTGTACTCCCATAATTCCCACGTGTTGTGGGAGGGACCTGGTGGGAGATAATTTAAATCATGGGGGCGGTTTCCCCCATACTGTTCTCATGGTAGTGAATAAGTCTCACGAGAGCTGATGGTTTTATCAGGGGTTTCCACTTTTGCGTCTTCCCCATTTTCTCTTGCTGCCAACCATGTAAGAAGTGCCTTTCACCTCCCACCATGATTCTGAGGCTTCCCCAGTCATGTGGAACTGTAAGCCCAATCAAACCTTTTTTCCTTCCCAGTCTCAGGTATGTCTTTAATCAGCAGCGTGAAAATGGACTAATACAAGAAACGTATCCCTACTCCCCAATTCCAAATATAGAGAACAGAATGGCAACTTTGGTACTTACTCACAACTCATGGTCACCAATATTCCCAGTCTACTTGTCTTCCTATACCCACAGAAGTCTGCATTTCCTAACCCTCCTTACATGTGAGTGGGGCCGTGTGAACTGTTTTGCACGATGAACTAGCAGGTGATGTGTGTCACTTCTGATTCAAAACACTGAAGAGTTGGTGTGTAATTTTTATGCTCTTTCCCTCTAAAACCTCTTTCTGACATAGGAACATAAGGTGGGAGAATTTCACCCTGAATGACTAAGGTGAACAGAATGTCAACCTGTATAATCAAATGGCACAAATTTAGAGATGTGTTTCTACAGCATAGTTTTTCCTAACCAAAGCAGTATGTATGTACCCATCTATGTTCCAAATCCTTGGAAACTGTTATACAGGTGTTTTAAGAATATTAGAGAAATATTCAAAGAAACTTTTTTTTGGATGGACTAAGACTGCCTCATTATTTTCCCACTTAAATAATGGAACATAGGCTCCCGCTGTCAAAAATTGCACTGTAATACAGTATTCGAAACTAAGTATTGGATTCCAGTAATAAAAGATGCCTGCATTTTCCCTCTTCCATCAGAAACTTTTTTACAAGGAGGAAAGGGTATGTGGAAAAAAGCAATATAAAATGTATCACATAAGTAAGAAGCCAAAAAATTAATTTTATTGAGTAAAGTTCATTCAGAGCTTACACAGATCATAAGAATACTTTAGATTATAACAGCTGAAAAGATCAATAGCTGACTGGAAAGAAGAAAGGAGGCAGTTTCTATGTTCAATGTAGAAAAAAAAAATCTAATTGCTACAGATGTCTTGTAAAATCCTCAAAACAAGGTCTAGCCAAGTTTATTGTTTGGTAATTTTTTCTTTTTTCAAGGGGAAAAAAAGCAAGATTCAATGTGTGTACTACTGGTTACAACTAATACAACAGCTTGAAAAAATCATGAGACAGAAGCATAAATATAATATAAAATGACAAAATTTTAAAATTGTATCGTAGGAATATAACTATAATAAGTGGAAAAGATACATTAAAACCATCAGCGTGTTACACTTGTTCAAAACAGAACTCACAAGGCAGACCAAAACTGATGCAAGTTAAGGAAAATGGTCTGTTTTTAGGAAGCATGTCCAGACAGACACCACAAAGAAATGCCAACAGAGACTATGTGGTCCCCTCTTGTTACTAGTAACGTGTGAAAGGTGGAGTGACTGGGTTAACAGCCTAAGCTTTCTCCAAGGATTTGTAGTATTCCATCAGCACAGTCCAAGCCTTGGGAGCCATGAAACCTTCAGGTGGTTTCTGGCCTTCTCGAGCAAGTTTGCGCATTCGTGTTCCTGAAATAAATTCAAAGTCTTCATGGCTAAAGGAGAGGAAAAAAAGAAAATTATTTCATAATTTTAGAAACTTAGATTTTTAAAAAGCATGTGTTCCTTCTGTTCATATTAGATAAGCTTAATGAAAAAAAAATACTGAACATAGTACTTGTGAATATAAATCTGATTTCAAATTTGTCACTGAACAAAAAACACCACACTATTGAATATTACCAATTTTTAGAAACCAGAAAAAAAAAAGTATGGAAATTTTTATTAAGACCATTGTAGAGTCACACGAAATTGTAAGAAATAATATAGCCAGTCACCATTGTACCCTTCATCCAGTTTCCTCCCAAAGGTAACATCTTGCAAAATAACAGCATATCACAGCCAGGGTATCAGTGTGGAAACAATCTACCAATCTTACTCAGACTTTCCTAATTTTACTTGTACTCATTTCTCTTATACATTTAATACTATATTACTTTATCACATGTGTAGGTTCATGTAGCTGCCACAGTGAAGTTACAGAACACTTCCAAAACCACGCCCATCCCACGGGTTGCCCTTTTATAGTCATACCTGCATCGCCCCTCTGCCCTCTCCTCCCCAGCTCCTGGCAGTCACTAATCTAGAATTAGATTTTTTTTTTTTTTTCTCAAGAAAACACTAAATCTAATTTAGCTAGCACAAACTGAAAACTTTAAAGGAAGTTACAACCTGAAAGGCTAAATTAATGCTGAAATATTAAGAGTAAAATTGAATTTTTTTTTTCTGGAACAGCAAGTAAATAGCAATAATGAATATTATTTAATTGACAAGACACAACAGAGGTAGTGTTGATAGTTTTTCTCATCTTCACACATACAAAAACACACAAAAGCCCTCATATCACTAAGCACAGAGCACGTATAGGTATGGCATATATTGATTACCTTAAATTCATCCTCTTCTTTCAAACATGGGAATCAACCTGGATGGCCAACTATGACTCAGCAAGCATTCAGAATTGCCCACGTCACCAGATCATGAGCCTGTTTACTTCTAGTTGGCAGTTCTATCTTCCTTCCTCTCTTCATTATTTATAGACTTAACCTGAGAACTCAGTGCAATCATAAACTACCAAGTGGCCCTGGCTTCTGGAGGTATGCCAAGTATGTTTTAACTAATAATCACACTTCTACAAACCTAAAAGGAAATAATTAGAGGCAGACAAATATTATGCCTAAGACAGCTATGTGAAAGTCATTTTACAATAGCAAAATACTATAAATAACCTAAAGGCCAAAAGATCCCAAATAAGTTACAGTACAGTCCTGAGTAGAATATTACATAGTCATTAAAGTAAGGATGGGATAAGATGCTCATGATGTGATTAATGATAAATAAAATAACCAGGACACAAAACTATATATAAACATTGCTATGAACTCATAGGTGGAACCTTAGGGAAGTAATTAGAATTAAATGAGGCCAAAAGGGTGGGCCCCCCATGATGGGATTAATCCCCTTATAAGAAAACAAAGAGACAGGAGATTCTTGCTCTTTCCTCTACGTGAGGACACAGCAAGAAGGCAGCCATCCACAACCAGGTACAAGGGTCCTCACCAGACACTGCATCTGCTGGCACCTTGATCTGGGACTTCCCAACCTCTAGAACTGTGAGAAATAAATGTTTGTCATCTAAGCCTTCCAGGTTATGGTATTTTTTTATAGCAGCCTGAACTCAGACAAGTATCACTGCTATAATAGAGAAAATACAGAGGGAGAGAGAGAGAGAGAGAATGAATGAGCACATAAAGAAATATACCCTATGTACTCATTATTGGGGTTTAAAAAAAAGAAGAAATATGCCCAAATGTTAACAGTGGTTATCTCTGGGAAATGGTCTTAACAAGTACTTTTTATTCTGTTCATGTTTTCTGCAGTTTTCTACAATGATCATTTTATCAATTATTAATATTATTAAAATCAAACAAAAATATCAATTATTATCAATAATTTTATGATGAGTAAAAACTTATTTTAAAAATCTCTATCCAAAGTGATCATTCTGGCCCCACAACAATTATAATGGCTATTAACACACCTGTAAATGACAGACATTAGCAGTAAAAAATATACCTGAATGGTGCTAGGGACATCAAATATATTCAGTCAATAAATATTAACTAACCAGTGATAAGGTGGTTTATTTATCTAAGTAGGAGCTCAGTAAATATTTGGTGAAATATGAAAGGATAAATAGGTACATGTATAGGAAAATGTATTGGTTCAGTACAGCACCATTCATAGCCCTCAGTGAGTGACTAATCTTTATACTGTAGCAAAAAGGGGAATTTAGCTTTACTGAATACTGTGGTCAACTTGTGCCACTCCTTTGTTTTTTGAAAGACATTAATGTTTTATTCAAATGTAACAAATTAAGAATGGGTCCTAGAAGTGGGTGGCAGAGGGTCTTAAGACAAAAAAGTAACATGCATTAAGATGGGATAGGAGTGTTGATATAAATAAGTGAACACATAAATACATAATATAAGAAATGTCAGTTACTGAAGTTTGGGCTACTTCTTCATTCCCTTTTATCTAAATCTGGACTATTCATATTAGAAGTTTCAGCATGCCCTTCATAATGATCTCATCAATAATCCTCTTCAGATCTGTCTTCTCTCTGACCTCACTCACCTCCACACTAGTCAGCTTTCCACCATCTTCCTTATCACAGTTCACTGAGTCTAGCTATGAGCTTGTGGGCTGTCCACTCACTAAGGTGGGCTCTAAAACAAGAAAGAAGTGTTATTATTTCCTTAGTGATCTAGGTGGTATATCAAGCTTCTGGTTTCTTCTGTTTGACGTTTGTTATCTGTGTGCTCAATGACTCAACTGTTCATAGGGTTTATATGAGTCTTGGGCTTGTTTTTTTTTTTTTTTTTAACACCAGTCTCCAAGCATCTCCTGTACCTGACCTACCCCTCTGCCTGATCACTGCTGTCAGTTCGTACAATCAACTTGACACTTGGTTCCTGGTCTAGTTCTACCTCTTAGCTTCACTACTGGCTCCAATTCTGGCCTTTCCAACCTCCCAGTGAGGAATCAGGATTTTAACAAATGCTCCACTCCCCTTTGAAACATGTCTAAGAGTTTTATTCTGGAAATCTATACATATATAATATGAATATAAACTAGTATGACTCATTTAATCAGTCACAAGAAAAATTCAGTCAGTGTTTTATAATCTCCTTCCTAACTATTAAGCAGAAAGGTACTACTACTTTAATTTAGATATGTGACATCCTCCCCTAGTCACCCTGTCTATTCTTCCTATTCCCTGCATTACCAGGAAGTAGACATACACATTCAACTCAGTATTTCAACTCTCATCTTCTTAGGTAAAACACATTTTACATGTCTACACCAAATTATTGAAGATGATGGATAAAAAGGAAAGATTAACAGATATTGCTTCAAAACAAGATGGTTTGATTCAGAGAGTTTGTAAACGTAGGGAATATCTCCCACCTCTATCCTATTCAATGTGCAAGAAATGTCAAGTCAACCATGATATACGGGCCCATGCAGATGGGCTAGTTACTATAGTTCAAAATAAAGTAAACTATTATCTTTATATTACATAAAGGACTATGACTTAAAAGGAGAAAAACAAAGTTACTGCATGTGAAATGAGCCTAGGAAAATAAGCAAGGTTACGAGAGAAGAGATTTCAAAAACAATCAGGAGAGCTGGAGTTAGAAACAATTTGTAAGTGTATCAAAACTAAAACAAAAACTGAGTTTGAGAAAATGGAGAAGCTCTCCAAAGAAGGAAAACTCACCAAAAGGCAAAGCATTTGTCAAAAAGGTAGAAAGAGAACCAAGATGATTATATGCAGTCATGGAAGAAGGGAAACTTAAAAATGGTAAGGTCACAGAGGGCTTAGGAAGATGACCACAGCAGGGAACAAAATACTGAATTTACAAATCAGAATTTAAATCTTTCTTAATATAGGAGTTTTAATAGATGATGAAAGAAAGAGATGGAGCGGTGAAATGGCAGAGATACACAATGGAGTTAAGATGTGATTTTTTTTTTTTTTTTTTTTAAGGAAACCAGAGAAGGCTTAACAAGTTATATAGGCAGGAGAAAATAAGTGGCAAGAATGAGAAAGGGGAGGAGGATGAGCGCCAGGAAAAGAAATAAGAGAAGCATAGGTTGGAGAAGGAAGGCCAGGATGAAGACACAGGGAGAGGAGCTTTGACAAGGAGGAGGGTCAGGAGTGATGAAAAGACGAAAGAGAAGGTGGGGGCAGGGTGGAGAGAGAGAGAAATGATTTGGTGTTAGAAAAAGATGTGGTGGTTAATGCAAGACGGTCTTAATTTTCTCAATAAAGATGTCAGGTTGCCTTCTGAGGGTGTGGAGAATCTGCGTGCGAATGAATATATAAAATAATCCATCAACGCAGTTAGTTGAGTTTATCTCCAGGCCAGAGAGGTTATATCTCAGGACAAGACTTAGCAAGCAGAGCCTAGACAGGAAGTTAAGGGAGTTGAGTAGCTATGGAGGGGGTCCAGATAGCTTTTCAACTATATCCAAAAATGCTTGCTCTAGCCAGATGTAAAATTAAAAACTGGCTTGGTCAAGAATAATTTAACAAAATACTGACTGAATGTGTTTCAGTTCCGTAGGAGGTTCACTTATCGGCTCCCTAAATAAAACTTCACTTTGAAAAATTATGATGCTAGAGCTTTCCGGTCATGTACATTCTAAACTCTGGTTTCAAAAAAGAAAAACTTATCACTTGCATAAAGTGCTTGTTCTTGAAGGCAAAGAAAAAGAAGACAGCAGCTTGTTGGATGGCTCTGCCTAACTTTTTGGAAAAAAACCAGACCAATTAAAGTCCTTTCTTTCCCCAGAATGCCAAACTGTCTGAAATCCAGAAGTCTGCTTGCATTCCTTCTGAAATTGCAATTTTAAACCAAGGTCCCTGGGTACCTCTTGTCCTGAAGCTATTTCACACTCCATCTGCCCTGCATGCCACAAGCATTTGTTCATCACACGAAATGGGAGTTTCCGCTTCCACATGGTGGTGGTTCCACTCCACCCTGGCTACGGAAAACACATTTTCCTCTGCCTCATACTTACATTTCTATCTCTGTCACATAAGGATTTTAACTTTTTATCAGAATGTAGGTTCAAGGAGTTGACTCAAGAGTCACCATAATCATATCATATTTTTTTTCATTCAAATGGACATTATTTTACAGAAATAACTAAATTTAAAAAAAAAACTGAAGAATTTCTGGAATGGGCTAAAATTATCTCTGAACTTCACCTGTGAGTAATCAGGAATCTGCCAGTAGCAGGAAAGGCTACTAAATATGGGACCTTAGGTTTTCACTACAAATAAATTCTAATTTGGGCCATTTCATTATACTAGTTAACCAATCTTCTATGGCACCTGGAAAAAGGAATACAAGGATGTTTGCTTTTTTCCTTCTCAAAACCACTTGGTTACAGATTCTTATGATCTACAGCAGACAGAATGCTAGCTCTTAGAAGAGGTTAGAACAGCAAGGAGGGGGAAAAAAAAACCCAAATGAGCAGAATATGTGAAACCCTTCATAACATACTAACCACATGTGGCCAGCATCTTGACTAACTCCAAAGTGGAAATGACTCTCGGCCACTTGTTGAAGATTTTAAATCTTTACAACCATCTGCTGTTTCTCACTCCACATACATGGCCATCATAGCCACCATTACAAGTTGCTCACATGGACAAGAGCTAGGGTCAGCAGATGGCCCTTCATGTGTATCTTTTCAAGGTTCATATTCAATTAGACCAGCTTTTTAAAAGTGCTAGCTAGGCAACAAGCAATTCAGAGAAGCAAAAGGGAATTTCTTCTTTGATAGGATGAAAAATAATAGTGGTAACTTGTAAGTGAATCGATTTTGAGTCTAATTAACTTTTTAATCTAACTTGAAAGTGGGTTACATCAAACATAGTATACATCAAAACACTAAGCATTCTTAAGACTGGGGTTAAAAATTCTCTTCAAAATCAGATAAACATTTACAGCTTTCTTTTTAGGGACTAAAAAGCACTGTTTGATATCATACATGATGAATTTAACAATTTTTATTTTCAAACCAAAGACCAACTGAAAGACATGAAAAATTGAATTATCTAAAATCTAATTAATAAAAGCCACTCATTTGTCATGTTTTCCTCCCGGCACTCCAGTCTTCTAAATAAAGGCTAGAGTGCAGCACCTATTAAATATTCAGCCAAATAATGGACTTCCAGGGCTGTCCTAAAGTGTACTGCAAAATCAACTCAATTTCTCAACAGAGATGATTTTTGCCATCCTCTTCCCCTTCCCCAGGGCAAACATCCTACAATGCATAGGACAGCCTCTCCAGAACAAAGCATTATCTGGCCCAAAAGGCCAATACTCCTGAGATTGAGAAACCCTGCTAATGGGTATAATAAGAAAGCAAGCTTGGGTTGATAGTTCTATAAAATATAAATCACACCCTCGCCCTAAAGGGGCAGAAAAGAAAAAAGAAATCTCAAAGTCACAGAAAAAAAGAAAAGCAGGTAACAGAACAAAACATCACTATATAAGACATAGAGCTTTATAGTTATTTCCTCCTAGACCTCTTTACGGTAAGAAAGAAGGTCAATGATTGGACACAGCTCAGGTCTACAGCCTAAGGCAACATCATGTCCAGATCTCAGTGGCATCTGATGGTACAGATACAGAAAAACTATACTCTGTGTTTTTAAGACGAGTGGGAAGAAATGGGACAAGGAGATGGATGCTACCTGCCCACAGTGATACCTAAGGACATGAGTGTGTGATGAGGAAGCCTCTTCCAGAGTAGGGGGGAGCCTTCATAAACTTCTTTATTCAACTACAACCAGTGAGACTTATGGCCTAGTATGGTACCAGATACTGACAAAGAGCCATTAAAATGATTACAAAGAACTTCTAGTAGCATGGAACAATGCTCATGAAAAGTAAATTAAAAAGCAGGACACAAAACTCTATTATATTATAAACTCAACTATGCACAACTGTGTTAGATGAATGTATAAAGAGAATAAAAGCAAACCACACAAAAAGTATTGGTGACATAGGTGTTATTTTTCTCTTTTTAAATGCTCTCATAATTTTTCTCAAACATATTTTCAATTGGTTGACCTCTTAGGGGGCACTTATCCCATTTACCCCTTATTCACCCAAAAATGCACTGAAATCAGGGCACCCCACTTAGCCACAAAGAAGAAACTTTCTAGGAAGAGAGGTTTTTCAGAGTGAGCACAAATGACTGGGATCTATTTTCCTTCCACTGGAGGACAAGGGCACCTGTATGGGGAGACCTGGACTGCTCTACATAAGCACTAGGGAAAAATACTCTTTCGGGAACCGTCTCATTTGCTCTTTTTACTTTTTCTTTGGTACTGATACTTTACAAGAGTGGTCAAACCTGGTCAGGGCTTTAGAGAGAGAGAAAATGACCTTTGTCCTGTTTTGGGTTCAAAGCTACTTTGGCTTCCTGGCATTTAAAAAAATGTCTTCAACGTAGTCGATTCCAGCTCATCAGAATTCTACACTGGGGGCAAAGCCCAAGAGTACTGCTCTGTTTCAATTGCTGTTTACTGCTCCATGCGTATCTCCCCTTCTCCCTCCCTTCTTTCTCCCAGATACTATGGTTGATTAAAAGCAGCATATGGGTATTGCTGGGTTTTATACCAAAAATACCATAATAACATCTCTCTAATGGTGTCATCTATCATTCCTAGTATTAACCACTAAGGGAAAAAAAATCACTTTTATTTTATTTCCAGAAAATGTAAGCTTCTCACCTCTCTAGAATGGTTTCAAAAGAGGGGCTATTGAAAGGATAAAACAAATAATGCATATTTCCATATCATCTGTGTCATTACTGATTAAAGAAAGTTTGCCATCTTCTATTGTTAGATAAAATATTCTAAAGAGAGCAAAATACACAAAATCTTTTATTAACTCCTTTATGAAATGTAGAAGCAGACTCTTGCCATCCGAACACGTTTGGAATCAAAAGATTTGCTGTACAGAAAACTTAAAATTGTACACAATAACGATGGTGTGTGAAACACGAACTCTTCACTAATTCCATCACACTTTTATACCTACAGTTCTTTCCATTAAAACTCTCTACCCATTACCTGTGGAATTACAAAGGAGGATACTGAACTAAATTGGTTGTCTGTTTTGAAACGGGGGAGGTGAGTAGATTTATGTATTTGATAAGAAAAAACAAAACAGCCTTCATTTAATACAACAATTATACTACAAGTGCTACTGACTGTGCCTCCTGAAGATGCTTCGACGTCAAGCCACTTCCTTCAATCTGCCCACTGCAACCCACCCATATGATACAGATACACGCTTACACACTCACCTCCCTGTCTTTCTTTCTCTTTTCTAAACTCCTAGGTCACTTTTATAACTTTTATGTTCCATGTGGATACTTTCACACTTGTCCTTGGTTTTACAAACACTGCAAGTATAGTGCTTTTGTAATCTGTATCTGGTAATTCTAACGTGAAGTCTCTGCAGGTCTGCTTCTGCTGACTACAGTTTTCATTTTTTTTTTTTTTGCTTATGGTACTTTGTTTCCTTGTATCCTTTGTCATTTTTAACTAAAACTGTTCATTAAGTATATATAAATATTTATAGGAGTAAGCCGAGACCTAGGATGCTGATGTGCTGCTCTGAGAAGAGTTTATGTTTGCTTCTGCTGAATGCTTAGAGGCCTGCCTAGTCAAGAACCACAAAAAACTAACTTCATGACTTGAGGGTTTTTTGTTTGTTTTAATATCACCCAGGTAATGTAAGTTTGGCCCATATGAAGAGAGATTCCAGCTTTCGAGCTTAAAGCAGAATGTCCTGCTCACAGTCTCCTAGAACAGGGGAAGGAATCGGGTTCACTTCAGGTTCTCCCTTACACTTAATTAAGGTAGGAGGGAGTCTCAACTGAATGGGAGTGTCTCCTGTTGGGCTCTCCACCTTGATCATGACCAGAGTTGTATTTTCTGTTCCCATCCATACTCTGAGGCATTGAAAATCAATACTCTCAAGTTTGCTAGGTTTACCAGGGCAAAAGCAGCTTCAACGCTCAGCTTATCTGACTTTTCAGCATTCACTTACTGGTTTTGGCCTCACAGTTCTTATCACCATCTTATCAGATCCACAATACTTTTATGAAAATGTTTTATTTAATTCAGCATTTTTAATTTCTTCAGAAAGGCAATCTGTAAATCTAACCTACCTCTTTACCAGAAACCTGAATTTTTTATAACCAATCCACAGTCACACCACCATCTTTTAAAAATTCTTATCAACTCCAGCTCCTACCTTTCAAGAACTACCTTATCTGGGCCCCGAATATCTCATCATCCTCCTTTGACTCTGTTCTACCTCACTCAGTTCAACCCTCTATGATCCTTCTCACCCAGGACCTTGACATGCACAGATCCTTTTGTCCAGAATACTATTATTCCCTTCTTCATCAAAGGAGTGCCAACTCATCTTCTGGAGCTTAGCACAAACATCACTTACTCCAGGAACCTATCCCCGGTACCTCAGACTTACTCAAACAAGTGCTGAGTTTCCCACAGTCCTCTGCCAAGTACTTATCATCCTTAATTGTGTGGTCAGTGGTTTGCTATCTGTCTTCTTTCTTAGAATTTGAGTTCCATAAGGGCGATGACAATACCTACCTGTTTCCAACTATAGTGCCTACAACCTAGCAATGGCTTGCAAATAGTAAAGGCTCCATAAGAAGTTAATAAATGAATAATGCAAAGTGAAGTCAAAGTTTTTACTAATTTCAATAGAATATATTGACCTCAATACAAGATCCAGTATATATAAAATAATTTGATTTTCAAAAGTATACATAGTTATACTATACCTATACAAATATATACAAATGCATACTAGAAGACAACATGATAGAGTTTAAATTAGGTCTTATCTATTAATGATCATGAAGCAACTCCCCACAATAAAGTATGTGCAAAACTGACAAATACAGAATGAGATTCACTGGTAAATTCATGCAGTTATAGTCAGACTGTACATGTATTCAGAAGAAACATCAAAATTAATAAAAACAAAGCATTTTATGAATTAACAGAAAAGACAGTTTCCCAATACTCTATCAGAAATACTTGTGTATTGCAAAGACTATGGCAAGAAAGGGAAAGGAAAGAATTCACACAAGAAACATTTCAGTGGTCAACTTGATAAGACTTGGCTATGAAGAGTGAGGGAAAAGGATAAAGGACTTGAAGGTTCTATATACTGTGAATAAGAAGTAACTAAAGAAATGCAGGATTTGGGGATATTAGGGTAAAGGTAAAGCTGGTTTTGGTCATTTTAAGGAATGGTCAAAGAAGATATAAATTTATAAAGAAATCAAAGAAGCAAGAAATTTAAGTAGAAATGTTCACTAGTGTGGCAGGCAGAATTCTAACATGGCCCCAATGACCTTTGCCCCCAGTGTTATTACTATCCCATGTTATCGCATCGCAAAAGAGATTTTGCATATACAATTAAAGTTACTCATCAGTTGACCTTAAGATAGCAAAATTATCTGGGTGGCCCTAAGCTAATCACTCAAATTTTCCTGTCTTGCAGCAGAAGGGAAGTC
Source organism: Piliocolobus tephrosceles (assembly GCF_002776525.5). Lineage (NCBI taxonomy): Eukaryota > Metazoa > Chordata > Mammalia > Primates > Cercopithecidae > Piliocolobus > Piliocolobus tephrosceles. The sequence goes on from NC_045436.1 coordinate 87,476,101, forward strand.
AGAGAGATCTGAGGCATGACAGGGATGCAACATGAGGCAGGATCTACTGCTGAGAGGGAGGGGTCCACAAAAAAAGACCAAAAGTGGCCTCTAGGAACAGACAGCAATCCTCAGCCAATAGCCAGTAAGAAGATAAGGACTTCAGTTCTGTAACTAGAAGGAACTGAACTCTGCTAATAACAAGGTTCAACTTGACAGTGGATTCTTTTCAGAGCCTTCAGATAAGAACCCAACCTGGTGTGAGAACCCTGTCAAGCACACCCAGTCTTCTGCCCTAAAGAACTATGCATGAGGTAATAAAGGGGTGTTATTTTAAGTGGTGCTTTGTTACACAACAACAAAAAACTAATACGACTGGGAAACACTGATGTACAGGTTTAAAAATCACCCCCACAGAAACCACAGGAACAGATGAGCTCTCCCATGGAAAGTATATCTGAAAAAGCCTCGAAAGATGCCTACAGTCAGAGTGTTTTTTAAAAATGACACTAATAGTACATGATTTAAAGTACACTCTGGCATCAAACACACGAAAGAAATACTGTATTGAAAATGTGGAAATAACCAGACAACAGGCATTTATGTCCACCAAACCATTCATTTACAAATTTCCACAAGGCACTCTCACTCATGTGTACTCTGTCTGCTTTCTGAGTTTACTATTTCACTAATCTGAATAATTCTGTATCTATCTACCCTAATACAAAGACTTACTTTATAATAGAGGAAAAAAATATAAACAAGATAATTGAATTACCTCTAAAAGTTTATTTGCAATATCTGAAAGAATGAGCTTTAATCTTGTAGTCCTAAAACTAAATTTCCTTTAGTCCCTATTACAACTAATTTGAACCTCCTTAACTTTCTAAATATAAACAGATGATTTTTGTCATAATTCCTATCAACAATGTTTTGCCTGAAATCTTCATGAAGTTTGTTTCTTTTCTCCTAAGCCTTGTCTTACATTGGTATTTAATCAAATAAAAAACAAAACAAATTCATTAATTACATAAAAGCTGGCGCTAAGTAACATCCATTAATCAAACAAAAGACAACCTCATCTGTGCATAATTAATAACTGTTTTCTCACTACATCAAAGGCTATCGCCTTTCCACAAAATTTTAATCACTTTCCAACATATTACCATCAACTTAATTACTTTTGAACACAAACACAAAAAGTTAGAAAACTAAGGCAGTTTTAAAGCTTCCCCAGTTATTACTTACTAAGATTTGGTAACCCCCAAAAGATTCCAAGAAAATGAGCCACTCATGCAACTAATATAGAATTCATCTTTGGAAAATCTTATGAGAACTGATGTAATTATTTAGCTTCTGAATGATTAAAAGAGAAACTTAAAGCAATACTACACAGTTATTTAACCAAATATCAAAGTTATCAAAGGCTTACCAGCACATCAGTCAACTACATACAGATGGGGTTTAGGGTCCTGCGTATGATTAAACCAACTGATCATGCAGAGACCACAGTAATGAAACATTTTGGCACAAGAAGTGTAAAGAAAAGCTCTACTCTTTTTAGTTTGGTTTTGTTTTCATAACTCATCAAAATGGAAATTCACCTAAGTTTTAAGCATTTAGCCACTAGCAGAATAATTTTATTTCTCTCTTCTTTCTCTCCCTTGCCACTATATTAGCAACTTAAGGAAGTTAATCCTAACTCTCAGAACAAGATTGTGTTCATAATCCCTTATACAAAAACTAAATAAATTTTATGCTAGGTGAGAAGCAAAAGGTTTCTGGGCCCAGCATTTCACTTGACATTGTATGTTTTATAGATCTGTAGGAAGGCACTTCTACCCTTTTTTAGTGATTTTAGGGTAGGCAGCTTTTAAAAGAACTACAAATGATAAGGCCTCTCCCCAGACTAAGTAAATCAGAATTTTTGACAATGGCCTACCATAAAAGGGCAGAACTGTACCCAAAACTTTTCTACTTCCCTTAATAATCAATTTATATTTTAAAGTTTTAATCACCTTTTGTGGTAAAACAGTTCAAAGTTTACTATAATTTCTTTTTATTCTTTTTTTTTTCTTAAAAAACTTTTAAGGCATCCTTTGGTAGAAAAGGTCCATTGGTAGAAAAAATCCTTTTACAACTCTCAGCACATCACTTTTACAGTTGCACTTTTTAGACAGTGAAATCGTACTAGGTGTACGTATATAGTATATATGCACATACATATACATATTTCTTTTAAAGGCAAAAAAACTCCACATGATTTAGAACTATTTCTAAATGTTTACAAACCTAATTTTGTACAAGGGTAAAAATGTTCTAGTTTGTTGCAAATTTTTCTCTTGGTGTGGTTCAGAAGAATCTGGGCCACATTTCAGATCTTCAGAAAATATAAAGTAGAATACCTCCTGTCTTGAATTATATAGGGAACAGTCAGGAGTCCTTTTACACTTGCCCGCCCCAGTTATGAAAGCCTTTTCTGTTCACTGACTCTCATAAGACTTTCCTGTATTTTAGCTACAGTTCACCTCTCAGAAAAGTCTGCTATCATCTAAAAGTATGCACTGTCTCCAGAATTATTTCTGTCATTAATGAGAAACCTAACATCCCCCAATCTCCACTGGTAATAATAGTACTTCTTTCTCCAGACAACTTATCATTTATTTCAAATAAATCAAATGACAACAAACTTTACATCCATTTTAGAAACAAGAGAATGTTGTTTTAATTTTTTAAAGATTTCTTTGTCTCTTCTGTCTCTACTATTACAAAACGAGCCACACAAATGAGGACACAGGGTCTGGGCTGCATTATTCCTAAATGGGAAACCAACTATGAAGTACCAAGGCAAAGGATGGCAGCTTTCAGATTAATGGTTACTAGGCCATAGTCAATTTCCAATTAGTACATGTCAGTAGAGCTGACACTGATAAAAATGTAAATTTAAAAAATTACTTGTTTTGCTTGCTGAATTATCTGTTTGCTTGCTGAATGTGGATTGTGATTTGTACTAAAAGAGCAGGTATACTAAATAAAGGTCAAGCACAAAACAATCCATATGTACAAGTACCTACTAAGGTATAAAAATGACTAGGTGCTCTAGATAATGCAAAGAGCTATACATTTTGGGCTAAGAGGGAATCATCCTGTCCACTGCCTTTATTCCAGAGACATGGAAACAGGGCAGAGAAGACAGGACTCTCAAGTCACATAGCAAGGACAGGGCTACCTACCTGTCACACTACCACTTTAAACTTGCAGAGTGTACTACCTATAGATGAAAATTAATACAATTCTGTCAGTCAAAGAGAGACAGATACAACGGGTCTCCAAAAGGTTCATGGAAAATGTTCAATATGAAAAAAAACTATGCATGGATTTCAATTTTTCACCAAAATAAACTCGCACTAACTGATTATACCATGTCTGAACAGGATCTAATTTGAGGCACTAGGAAGGGTAAGACATCAGTTTGAAAAGAGCCCCTATCAGGGCAATATGAATTCTGCTAAAACTGAAGCAAGAACAAACACCAACTTTATGGTGAAGCTTGGGTAAAAGAATGGTGAAATCACTGATGCTTCAGGAAAAGTTTTTGGGGATAATGTCCCAAAGAAATCAGCACTTTACATTTTAAGAAGAGACAAAATGATGTTGGAGATGATGCCCACAGTGGCAGACCACATAAATTTTCAAGGAAGAAGTTAATCTTGTCCATGCCCAAGACCAACAATTAACAGTAGAAACAAAAGCCAACACCATAGACATCTCGATTGGTGTGGCTTACACGATTCTGACTGTAAAATTCAAGTTAAATTCAAGTTAAAGTTAAAATTAAAATTAAAGTTAAGCAAACTTTACACTTGACTGGTGCCAAACCCAGATCAGCTGCAGACAAGAGCAAAGCTGTCAATGGACATTTTAAACAAGTGGGATCAAGATCCTGGTAACAATTGAGGGAGAAGACCAAACGTGGCTTTACGAGTACAATCCTGAAAATAAAGCACAATCAAGCAATGACTACCAAGAGGCAGAAGTGGTCCAGTCGAAGTAAAAGTGAACCAGTCAAGAGCAAAGGTCGTGGAAACAGTTTTCTGGGATGCTCAAGGCATTTTGCTTGTTGAGAGGGCCAAAGAACAACAACATCTACTTATTATGAGAATATTTTGAGAAAGTCAGCCAAAGCTTTAGCAGAAAAATGCCCAGGAAAGCTTCACCAGAGTCCTTCTCCACTATGGCAATGCTCCTGCTCATTCGTCTCATCAAACAAGGGCAATTTTACAGGAATTTCAATGGGACACTATTAGGCATCCACCTCTAAGGTCCTAATTTGGCTCTTTCTGGCTTCATTTCCTAATCTTAAAAAATCTTTAAGGGGCACCCATTTTTCTTCAGTCAAAAAAGACTACATTGACATGGTTAAATTCCCAGGACACTTGGTTCTTTTTTATCCCTAGTCTCCAGATCTCCAGATACCCTCCTCCTTCAGTAATGGATTAAATGACTGGTAATCATCACTCCACAAAAGTGTCCTGATCTTGATGTAGCTTATGTTGAGAAATAAAGTTTACATTTTTTAGTTGTATGTTTTAATTTCATTTTCCACAAACTTTCTGAAGTCCCCTCACGTATGTTTGATATAGTTTGGCTCTGTGTCCCCACCCAAATTCCATCTTGAACTGTAATCCCCACGCAGGGGAGGAACCTAGTGGAAGGTGATTAGATTATGGGGGCAGTTTCCCCCATGCTGTTCTCATGATAGTGTGTTCCCATGGATCTGATGGTTTAGAAGTGTGGCGCTTCCCCGCTTTGTTCTCTTTCCTGTGGCCATGTAAATTGTGCTTTGCTTCCCCTTTACCTCCCCAGCCATGCAGAACTGTTACTCAATTAAACCTCTTTTCTTTATAAATTATCCAGTTTCATGTAGTTTTTTATAATGCTGTGAAAATGGACAAATACAATGTTCAATACTACCAATAATTTGTACTAAAAGCTTGGGGTTTTTTGCTCTTCCTAAGATCTTTGAAGACAGAAGTTGTGCTGTTAATGATTAAGAGCACAGACTCTACAACCAGACTGCCTGGCTTCATATGCTAAGCTACCATTTACTAGTCCTGTGACCTTATACAAGCTATTTGGCCTTTGTATGCCTCAGGATACTCACCTATAAAATGGAGGTAACAGTACCTACTTTAGAGATTGTTATAGAAAATACAAGTTGAGCACCCCAATCCACACTCCAAAATATTCCAAAATCTGAAAATTTTTGAGCACCAACAGGACAAAAGTGGAAAATTCCATCTCTGACACCTTTGCTTTCTGATGGCTCAATGTACACAAATTGTTCCATGCACAAAATTATGTAAAATACTGTATAAAATTACCTCCAGGCTATACATATAAGGGTATATTTGAAACATAAATGAATTTCATGTTTAGAATTGAGTCCCATCCCCAAGGTACCTCATTCAAATATTCAAATATTCCAAAATCTGGAGGAATTCAAAATCAAAACCACTTCTGGCCCCAGGCATTTCATACAAGAGAGACACAACCTGTAAACAATTTAATACTCATAAATAATAAGGACATTGCCTGTCACATAGTGATTGCACAAATATTAGCTAAACTCTCTCTCCATACATAGATTCCCTGGGCTTACCAGAGTAATCATCACTAAGTCCTCAAACTACTTATGCTCAGCAAGCTACAGCAGACACAGTAGGCAGAGAAATAACAATACTGTCCTTACAGACTTCAAAACAAAATTCCTGAAACCATGAAACTAGATTCAAGTTTTATTTCTACTTCTAATTTCCAGAATATTGGGAAATTAGTTTTCTGGGTTTACCTTTCTCTGACATGGGTACAACAAAGCCTGTCATCAGTACAGTTGTAAAGATCAGACAACAAGCTAAATCCCTGAGTACAGCTAGACCACAAAGTACTTCAAAGATTTGTACAGAGAATGTAAGACTTACTGTTCAGAGTCATAGTAGTCCATACGCTTCTTTTTCTTGTTGTAAGCTGCAACTCGAAAGGGAACTATTTCCAAAGTGATTAAACCAGGGGCCATCGTCAGCACTTTGGCACCATGACTTGGCTCATAAAGATCCTTCCCTGTTTCTGGATGAGGCATGCCAGCAGGGTCTCGTCCAACAATGTAAAAGTTGGCTCCTGCAACCATCCGTGCTCTGCAATGCCACTGGACCTAGAATAAAAGTTTCATTTTGGATAACTTTGCTTTTATGACTATGTACTTAGAAGTAGTAAGTGGATAATAAATGCATATGCTTTTTACATAATCATTATCAGTAGGAAATCTCAACAAATTTAGATGTATCATCATGGGAAGCCAGAAACAAAACTAACAAAAAACAATAACAAATCTCCCCCAAAGCAAAAGATTAAAAGCATACATATTTATGGATATATATGTATATATATTTATGTATTACTTATATGTAAATCTACATGTGTCTAGATGTTTGATTTTACACAACCACCAGATGCCATTTATACAGCTCAAAATCTAATCTCTGAGGTTAGAAGTCAGGATAATGGCTGATCCCTGGAGGGAGGCAACTGCAAGGAGCTTCTGGAATCATGGTAATACTCTGTTTCTTGATCCAGTATCTGGGTTCTGGTAATTAGGGTGTGCTCACTGTAAAAGTTGAGATATATACACACTTATAATTTATGAACTTTTCTGTATATTATACTTTAACAGGTTAAGAAAAAAAACCCTGTTGGATAAAAAAGACAGGTAAGTACTTACAAAAACTCGTACTGATAAAATCATATAGCTAATATATAACTAATCTTGTAACATATGCCCAATACTAGCTAAAAGAAAAAAAAGATTGGTTGTGAGTAAATGGCCATGCTGCATCCAAACCAGCCTTGAAGGCTCTAATTTCAGACCTAGTAAGACCTATTATTAAAAAACCAAAATTAGTCTAACACCTAGAATAATGAAACCTTAGAACTTAAAGTGACAGTAAAAGATCATCTCTAGTTCAACAGTCTCCTCAAGATTTGAAGAAAGTGAAGGTTACGTGACTGGTCAATAAAGTTTAGGATAAACTCAGGCCTAGAAATTTGGTCTTAGCTCCCTTTCAGTGTAAGGCTCTATTATTTAGTAATTTATAAAACCATCACTGTTCCATATTAAAATAAGGTATAAATGATGACTACTACACATAAATAACCAAATCATCTTTTATGGTTTTGTTTTCATTTTATGTCTCCCAATAATTTCCTGCATACCAGGTACTTATCTATTTACCAACATAGTTTAGAAAGTGCAACAGTAAGAGGGCAATTCCATACCTCACACCTGAACTGTTCACCCTGAGGGGTTTCAACTTTTTCAGTTGTTTCTGCTGATGTTTGCCTGCATGTTTTCAAACAGCATGCTTACACTTTGTTTTGACTGTTTAATTTTACATAGTATATAACATAGACCTTATTTTCACCTCACTTAGATTTTGTACCACATTTGAGTATTTAATGAGGTTCTTATTCTCCAACAGGTACAGTGATATCAACATTTTTGGTGAAATCAATATTCATCTGTAAAGTGAGGATTATAGTAGTATTTATCTCATAGAAGTTTTAAGAAAATTAATAAATGAAACATGTGAGGGCTTAGAATAACACCTGGCACACAGTAAGCATACAACAAATGTTAGCCACTATTATCTCTATTTTAATCTCCTTTTTGTACAACTGTTTTTCCTAAAGATTGCCTTGATTTTTTTCCACTTGCGTAGTTTTCCCAGGTTTCTGTGTACCTTGCTCTAACCTTCTTCATGAGCACACAGTTTAACATAATTCCCATGTTCCTTGCAGTGTGGCCATATGACTGAGTACTGACCAAAGGAATGACTACCAAAGTGATATGCAGTTCTTCCAATTGTGGCCCATTAAAAAGCCCCCAGGCACTTTCCTAGTTCCTAGAACTAGGAAGGAACTATCATAGCTCTGAATGAACAATATGGCAAAGTATGATGCTGACAGATGTTTGTTCCATATATATATGTGTGTGTGTGTGTGTGTATGTATATGCGTATATATATATATATATATATATATGCTACTTCTTCCACCCACCCTCAGATTCAGCTCTTCACAACAATTCTGATCCCTCCCCTAAGTCCCTACACAGTAGACAGACGTACGACCTCTCAGTTCAGACTCCTGTAATCAACGGATCAATCAGAATTTTATCTTCAATTAATTGCTCTGCAACTCCACTTAAATGGAAAATCTTTTCTGCCTCATGCAAATTAGAAGTTACTTATATGGAGTTAAATTAAAAGGGCAGTTTAAGTTCTCTGAACTTCAGTAAAACCTAATTTGCCTGTTAAATATCTATGTCTATCATTCAAGTACCCAAAGGTCAATAATCTGGAAATGTTTGACTTAGTTTTAATATGTAAGGAAGCTCAGATAATTTAACCCAATTCCTTTTGTCCTTTTAAAATCAGAGAGGAAACTGAAGCTCAGAAAAAGTAAGCACCTTACCGGGGGGTGGAGCATTATTGGTGGCAGTGGCCAGTTCTAATTTCTAGTCTTGTACAATTACTAGAAAATTTAATTGCTTCTTTGATTTCCTCTAGAGGTTATATGAGTAAATTAAAACCATGAGTCAACATTCTCTTGCAGGTGACTTGAATGATTTTCATTTACATTTTACTAAATGGTTCTCCAATGAGAATACTTTTACATTTTGAATAAACATGAATAAACAGAACACATGAAGCTCTTCCAAGAATACCTGTTGTGAGTCAACTTATAACCTACTGAAAAGTTATTATACTTTGTAGTCACAAGAATGTAAGTCAGCTTTCATCAATGGTATATCTGGTTAAGAATACAGACCTTAAGAGTCAGGCTATCCTAGATTTGAGTCCTAGCTTTGCCCCTTACTGACTGAGTGTCCTTAAGTAAGTTCCTTACATAAATGCAGTCTTTTAATTTATAAAAATGAGAATAATGCTTAACACCAAAGGTTAATAGAATATTTGAAAGCACTCAAGATAGCACCTGGCCCTCAAGAAAAACAGCCACACACACTGATGCTGTTACTATTATTCAGTGAAACACTTCCTGTGAAACTCAGCTGAATGAATTGCTTCCTAACCAGAGTTTCTAAAGAAAATTCAAGAAATTTTCTTGAATTTCTTTCTTTTCACCTCTGAAAAAGATGACATGCTGCCTATAAAATGGGCACTGAGAACCAGTGAGAGTTTCCTGCAGTTATCTCCCTGACAGACTTAGGTCAAGATGTATTATTTTCTGTTTGTTGTTGTTGTTGTTGTTGTTGTTAAACAGTTTTCATTCTTCTGAGATTCCCCATCCATAGAACCATGTATTTTTTTAAAAGGCATTAATGCTTTTATTCCAACAGCATCATCTCAGGTATGTCTTTAGTAACAGTTTTTACTCTAGATTATAAATCACATTTTGCTGCTGCTTCTAGTAATTCGCTATTGTATGCTTTCAGTAATTTGTTATTGTATGCTGGACTTGTGGACATTTAAGGAGTCTGAATTGTATTGTTTTCCTTCAGAGTGTGAAGACTTGATTTTAGCAGGCAGGTTATTTACAGGCACTTCTTCTGTTTTTGAGGCTTGGCATTAGACCCTGTGGGGCAGGTCTAGTCTGGCCTTCTGTGTTATCAATCTTTCGCCTCTCAATTCCAAATCCACCCTCAGCACCTATTCTGTAATAATGGATTAAACTCCTTTAAGCATTTTCCCTTTACAGTGAGCATAGCATTAAGTTCTATCAGTTCAGGACTTTAGAAAGACACTGTAGAAGAAAGGGGGTTCTCTTCCTGGTCCTGATAAGCTGCATTTTGCTTTGTTGTTCCTGCTGTATAATCTGTCAGTGGCGCTGTGTATGGGAATATCTGGCGGCACTTTATTCCAGCAGCAAGCACAATGCACACAGTTCTTCACCGATCTCAAAGCCATGGTCTGAGCCCAGTGACCACTTCACTGTGGCCCTCCTAATGCAGACACTAATGCACTCCTGTTGCCCCTCCACTCCTGTAAATACTCAGCATGTCTGCTTCAGCAGCTCCAAAATCTCTGCTTCCTTAGCTCAACAGGACCACTGTCCTCTACTTGGGTTCCAACCGGAAATTGTCTCCAGGCAGAGAACCAGGGTAAAGATGGGGTCTATTTTGTGTGTTTTCCATCTCTCAGGGATCATTTTCCTGCACTGCCTATTTTCCAATTCTTTTAAACAGGCGTTTTACACACTTAATTTTATTACCATTTGCAGCAAGAGGGCAAGTCTAATATATGAGGGCAAAGCCAAGTATCAGTTACTCCATCATAACCATGGCAGAATTCAAATATATTTTGAAAGAGGCGGCAGCGGCATTTTTGTAGATAGATCAGGCATGGAGAATAACAGAAAGAGAGGAGTTAATGATGATTCCAAGATTTTTCAGGGACGATTCCAAGATTTTTCAAAGTACAGTAATCAATTTAGATGGGGAGGGGCTATAAATAAAGCAGATATGAAAGGGGTAAAATGACGCAGTTAACATTTTAAATAAGTTTGAACTATTTGATAAATCAAGTCTCAGGTGGCTGGATATATGGGTTTGAAGTTTAGAAAAGAGATGTGAATTAGAGATAGATACTTAAGCAAAATAAGCAATAGAGAAAGTATTTAAAGCCAGGAAATGAGACAAGATCATCACAAGGGTAGTATACAGAGAACAGAATCATCATATTGAGATGTAGGACATGAAGAGATCTGATTATTTTCTTAAGAAAAGGGATAGCCAAAAACCATGCAATTTTAACACTTTAGCTACACATTATCAAATCACTTCCCCCAAAAGGTGATAAACTGTCAAATAACTTGCAGATCATTTCAGTTTTATCACTCAGAGTGTGACAGTGTACACTGATACAGTCTTTTTTAAAAATAATTTTATGTTACCATTTCAAGTTGGATATTTGCATTTCACAGGATCTAGAAATTCTATTCCTAGAAGAAACTTTGCTCACATGCACAAAAACAACATAAAAAAAAATAGCACACACCCAATAAAAAAGGAAATAACATGAATACTTAACAATGGGAAACAGATAAATTGTGGTATATTTTCAGAATGAAATACTATGTCACATATATGACATATATGTTATACAGAAGGCACATGAATCTTAGTAACATAAGTGTACCCATAAGTGCCATAAGCAATGAAAGCAAGTCCCAAAACACAATATAAAGTTGGAAGCAAGTGAAACAATGTATCATTTAAGCATACGTACATGAAATAAAACTGTGCGTGTATGTGTGTAAAGATAAGGGAAAAAATACAAAATGCAGGACAGAGATTACTTGGGCGGTGGGGGGCAGTGGATGATGGAAATGGCAGTGTGAGAATGGGATTGGTAGGAGTACCTGTTAGACATAAGTCATATTTATCAGGTTAGCAGCAATTCTATGTTGTTCATAATATAGTCTGTTTATTGGTTTTGAGACAGGGTCTCACTTTGTCACCCAGGCTGGAGTGCAGTGGTACAAAAATGGTTTATTGCAGGTTCAGCCTCCTAGGCTTGGCAATCCTCCCATCTCAGCCTCCCAAGTAGCTGGGACCACAGGGATGAGCCACCATGCCCGGCTATTTTTTTATTTTTTGTAGAGACAAGGTCTTGCCGTGTTCCCCAGGCTAGTCTCAAACTCCTGTGCTGAAATGACCCTCCCACCTCAGCCTCCCAAAGTACTGGGATTACAGGTGTGAGCCACCATGCCTGGCCATTAAATAGTTTTTAAAAATAACAAATACATACATCATCAAAATTAAAAAGAGTAATTAATTCAAAGGCTAATGACAAGGCATCATGTACCACAGATTATGATTAATCCAATTCTGTGCATTTGAGGTCCATTCAAGATACTTTTAGGAAGTAATATTAATTTACATTCCTACCATGTTTTACTTTTTCTAAGTAAATGGGGGAACATTTTATTAAGCTTCAAATTTACCGACATAATTAACAAGATATGTTATCTACACATCATTTAAAATAAACGTAAACAAAGAAATACATTTCTTAAAACGTAGTTCATATTTTACCTAATTTGGTGCATAGGGTTCCTAACTCACATTGCTTTAAATGTATTCCAAAGTATATGAACCATAAGATTTTGTATACATTACACAAGTTGGAAAAAAAATTAAAAGATGGCTAAATTTAAGAAAAATATTCACAAGATCCAGAATTTCTACACTATTTTAGACATATATATATATTTGAGACGGGGTCTCGCTCGGTCACCCAGGCTGGAGTGCGGTGACATAATCTTGGTTCATTGCAAGCTCCGCCTCCCGGGTTCACACCATTCTCCTGCCTCAGCCTCCACAGTAGCTGGGACTAAGGAACCCGCCACCATGCCCAGCTAATTTCTTTGTATTTTTAGTAGAGATGGGGTTTGACCATGTCAGCCAGGATGGTCTCGATCTCCTGACCTCTTGATTCGCCCGCCTCGGCCTCCCAAAGTGCTGGGATTACAGACGTGAGCCACCACGCCCAGCCTATTCTAGATATATTTTTAAAGTTTTTCTAAAATGTTTTATTTTTCCTTCTTTTTTATATTCTATGGGCGTTGACTAAAACATGAATACACTTCCTTAGATAGACTTCATCAATTTCCAGTTCCTCGACCAGAGAAACCTACTGTCTGAAAAAGACATGTTCCCTAAAGATGACTGCTAAAAACAGAAAGTGAGAGATAGGGAAAAAAAATCTAAACTTTCATACTGTATTTTATTCCCAAGCATTAATATGGTATACACTTGCTGATGTTTTTTCACTAGGGTACAGTTTAAAATAAACAAAAGAATTAAAGGGAAAAATATCTCCACAAATATGATTCCTTTTGTTATCAACAAAGCCAAGAAGATGCTCATCCAACATGTCAATTCAATGACCTCTGCATTTAAAAGCAGGCCAATAATTAAAGGAAACAGGTGGAACAAATAAGGATTGTTTTCCTCTACATACTTCCAATCTCCTACAAACTGTTTTTTATGATAAAGTGAGGCAATTATAGGAAACAAAAAGGAGAAACAATAGGAGGTGACCAGTGAGTTAACATTTTAAAAATAAAACCACTAACATAAATTTATATGCTGGTAATAACCCTACAGAAAGAATAATCTACATGCTGGGACCATGAAACTAAAAAATTACATAATCAACATTACTTTATAAAGACTTTAAAATATTCTTATCACCCAAAATAGCACAACAGTTGCATTTTCTGGAAGCTGTGGTATTTCATGGACTTGGTGACATAGGTACACAGAGATCCCAGCTTAGTAAGTGTACTTCTCTATTTATCTTGTCAGTCACAAACTTTCAAGCTTCCAGCATTTCAAAGTCAGTGACAAAGCAGGTGTGAGTGCACAGTGATTACCTTTTTAAACAGTATTACACTACTTTGCTCTGCTTATGTGAAAGAAAACTGGGTATAAGACATCTGAAAGGCAAGATTTTGATAATTTGTCAAAAACCCCAAGCAATTTCAATTCCAGAAATATTGTGAGGCAAATATGCAAAAAGGTTCACTTTAGGATTCATTACAGGTTGTCAAAAGACAGAAACTAAACCAAAGATCCTTCAATTGGGTGTTGTTATTGAATTAAATTCCTAAACAGCAGGGAACTGTGCCATGATTTCAAAAAAGATCAATATTTAAATTAACATAAGATATTTATAATATAGGAAGTTTAAGAAGCAGTTTTACAATACAAAATACATAATAGAAACGTTGTGGAGAAACGAAACAAACATTCTAGGCCTTGATCTCTATCACAATGATCATGCCCTAGAGAATCTGATTTTGGAAAATCATTCGCTGAATTCGCTTACTAGTGAAATGACAGCAGAAGCGTGCAACTCAAGCAAGAGGAGGAATGAGAGTGATGAGAAGTATGGATTCTAAGAGACCAAACGGGTAACACTCTGGAGTGTAAGGCAGGGCTTACACTCTGGAAACAGAATAATGACATCCCCAGTGTGGACCTGATTCACGACGTGGTACAAAATTTCCACACTGCCTTATTCGAGAAAATGAAAAAGCAGGGGAGGCCAGAAGGACCAAATTCAAATAAATAATACTTAGGTTCAACAATTATCTCATTTCACCTTTAGATAGGGTTTGAGAATTGTCTTATCAAAATGGAAGGCAGAATATGGGTTACTAAAAATAAATAACTATAATTAAAATAAACAGATATTTGTCTCAAAATTTCTTTCCCAAGGACATTTGTGGAGCTAAGGTTTACTCAAATTTTTACTTAATTTCCATAGTGTGAGTCATACCAGTAAGAATTAGTTAAGTTTACTATCCAATAGTGAGAACAGGAAAGTAGTTTCTGATCCAAATTATAGTCAATGCTTTAAAAAATTTATTTATGAAAATTTTAATTCTATAATGGCTTCTCCTTGCCATCCTTCATAGGTTAAGATACCACATGACTAAATAAGTCAATGATTGCTGATAGATAAGAACCTCAGTTACATATCTCCACACACAACATTTATAATATAAAATCCTTCAGAGTTAGAATTGTTCTAGATTCATCCCAATATGGCATGTTATTGAGAAGAGTTTCTTAACCTTTTAATTCATGCCCCTTTTTATAAACCTGATGTTTATATACATTCCAAATCCATTTGAAAATAGTGTCTATCACTTATCTCCCCAATTCCAAACCTGGCAAAGACTTTGGTAAATTTTATTTTCAGTAGTTTCTAAAACAAAAACAAATTAAAAACCTACTTTTCAAATTTAAAGTTACATTATAAAATTATAAAATGGACTATACCGCTTACATATACCACTACCACTGAACCATTCTCTCCCCACACCTAACGGTTGAGAAATTTCACTGTTCCAGAAATCTGGCAGATTAGATATATGACATTTTCAATTTTTCTGAATTAAAAATACCGAGAATAATGAATTGAACAATTAAATTTTAAGTCCTACTTAAGTAGTTTTTTTTTATATCTTCACACCAAAATCTACATTTATTTAAGTGTAATAAATTTTATTAAAGTCAACATTCTCTAAGGCCAACTTTATATACTCAAAGGGTTTATAAAAGAACATCAGGCACAGAAACTTTTTTTTAGTAAATGTTTGAATATTATTTTCTAGACTGTCATAAATGTATTTGTTTTAATGCTATAAAAATTCCTTAGGAAGTCAAATGCATTACCTAATTTTGCTGTGTAAAAAATCTATACCTTAATTAATCTGATGAGTTCCATATTAAAATATCCCTAATCTTGGTTGTACATTATCTAGCATTACTACATTTTCTTGAAATTCCTAAATCATAGTGGCCTACCTCTTGATTTTCCAGAGATTGGAATTATTTTAAACTCTTCAAGCTGACTGGGAGAATCTAGACAGGCAAGTGAAAGGCAAGGCTCATCCTCCCAGCATACAGATTCCTGATACTGTGGCTTTTGGTCTTCTTTGTACTAATACAACTGATATTCTAAGTGCCTCTGTTAAGTTCTATTACTCTGTACTGATACTGAACAGTTGCCTCATGAGAGTCACATTTCTAGTTTGCAATGCAAAAATTCTGAAAGGTACTTAGACGTTTCATTCTTCATCTCGTAGGAGAGAATTAAACATACAAAAACTCTCAAACAATTTTAAGGGCTGAAAGGGAGTCTAGATTATAGAGTCTGAATTATTCATTTCGTATATGAGGTCCCATACAAGACATACAGAATTTCCCCCAAATTTCCTTTATCTTTCAGGATAATGTCTCAATCTCGAAAAAGATATACCTCAAATGTAAGAGCTGCATTTTTTTCAGAACAATCAGCAACCAAACTAATTTTATTCTTGGAAGTGACCTTGCCCTGGCTGAGCCCAGACCCCCAGTCAGGTGAGGACAGTATCAGCCCTCCCAGAGTGGGGGCTCAAAGTAGAGACAGCAAGCCCAGAAACGCTCAGCCTCTGCCTCTTCTTCCTGCTCCTCAAACCCAGGGGCCCTCAAGAGGCTCTCTGCCCTCCCACTGATTATTATTCTAAGAAAACAGAGGAAGGCAACCATGGTGATAAGGCACTGGAAAATATTTCATGAGGTCCTTCATTAGGGTGAGAAGAGGAAATTAAACTAGGTAACAATCAACAAGCTCTCCCTAATATGCCAGTCACTGTACAAAATGTTTTATAAATATTATTTAATGTTTAAAGCAAATCAATAAGATAGTTATTATTCCTGTTTTATAAATAAGAAAACAGGGACTTGGAGAATTCAAATAACATATCCTAGCTGCAAAATGAACTAGTGAAGGATCAAGTCTTTGGACCTGGGTCTGTGCAATCCCAAAACCCACACATTCCTATTCATAATGAGCTACTGACACTGTATCAAGGACGCTTAGGGAGGAAGCTGTATAGATTACCTAGCTGGGACATCAGGAAAACCCGAAAAATCAGAGTAACAGACAAATCTGAATTTGATACTGCTTTAGTAAGAAACAAGAAAGTACAAATTCTGAACTGAAACTCAATTAAGAGAAAAAAAAATGACATTTTTTTCCCTATGAAAAGCAACCTATAACACCTGCAAAATCTGATGTTTCCTAATGAAATAAGTTCAGTTCTCAAGACATAGATAAGCTAAAAGTATATAAAATAGACTACAGGAATCCCCAAAATTACTTTCAAAGTAAATCAACACACTCTAAATGCATTTGTGGTACAGGCCCACAATTGCTTATCCAAACTTCTGAAATCTAAAAACCCAGTTTTGTAACTCACTTGGTAGCAAAACCTGATCAAAACTGAGGAAGTTTCAATCAGCCTTTTTGCCGATCCTATTTGTGAGAAAAACCATTCACTTTGCTACAGGAATATTAATGTGCTTTAATATGGGGATACCATCCCAGACCCATCAGGAGAAATAAGTAATACATAATCCTAAAGATTTTGGAAAAGAGATTGTGAACGGTATCATACTACTCAAGAAACTTTGGAACAAGATAAATGAGAAGACAAAATGATCAAAGACCCCCAAAGAGAGTCAAAGGTACAAGTAAAACCTAGGTGTCTATGGCTTGTATAATTAGACTCAGATCTCAAGAAGTAACATCAGTTGCTAGAGCTCTTGGAAGTGTGTACAGGGAAGAACAAGTTTATATCCTAACAGACACCCTACTCATTGCTCCAAATACTGGTGTAAAGCATGGACTAATTAAACAAGCACACTGGCATCCATGTCACAGTATGTTCTACTGTCCCTGGTGAAGGGTATCCACTCGCTTACACAGAATCAGTTTCTTTTAAAGAGTCATTTAACAGTGCATGGGTAATTTTCATGGCAAAGGATAATCTCTACCTCCAACTTCATTTTCCCCCAAATTCAACTGGTAATCCTCATTAAAACTTCATAAACCGAGGGTGTATCTGTTTGTAACATATATCCACATTCTCAAAAACATCTTACCTTTGACACTTTCATGTCACAGGTCTTAGAAAGCATTATTTATCCTTCACAAAAATGGACTTACTATTTAGTGAGATGAGACAAACAGAATTTCCTACATAGTCAATTAATACCTCACAAAGACAAAATGTGTATCTATAACACCATTTTAGCATTAGAAAGTTAACACTTCCTCCACATCCTCGCCTCCTCCATTCCTGAAATGGAATTTAGGATTCAAGCCATAAAATCTTTACAGACTGGAAAATCAGGAACATCCTGTTGATAACCAAATAGGCTTAACAGCTGCTCATGGTTCTGAAAAGCATTTGTGCTAAGGAAACAAATCTGGTACCAATGCCTTCTAAATGACCTACAGAAAACGATTAAAGGAAGAGTCATTGTTTTTATTTTATTATTATTAGCTGGCAAATAAGCATTACTGACAGACTTTTTCCTGATGTCACTGGAAAAGCTACAAAAATGAGGGTGTTTTCTTTATTACAAAAAAATTCTTCACTTATGGCTGCAAATAAGCCAAATAAGTCAAATACACAAGTTAGGTCCTTGAGAAAAAGAGACACTTTTCCTAAGTAGCGCAATCCAACAGCCTAAATACTGCCAGTCCAAAAACATTAAAACACTTCATGGTCTGAAATATTAAGATGTTTACTAGAATTTCTAAAGCTTATTCTTCACAAATTCAGCAGTTAAAAAACCACCTTTTGCTCAGGCATCAGAGCTGGGCCTTCCTGAAAAGAACCACATCTCTTACGCTCACAATTCACACTCCAGACAAGAGATGTAGAGGCAGACACAGCTTTAACGTGCCTCTTAGTCTCCCTAGAAAACCTGGGAGCTCTGTAGGCACTCAGAACAACTAACTTCTTGGCCTTCCCTCCAAATGCCAAAGCCCAAAGTTACTTTGAGGCTTCTTGGCAGCAAGGAGCCCTAGAAGGAAAAAAAAACAGGCCCAAGTTTCAGTCCCAGTTCTGCGTGTCTCCTAGACAGACACTAACTAGTCAGGCTCCTCTGAGCCCTCTAAGCCTTGACCTTTGGTGTCCATCCTTATCAGGCCTGCATTGCCCAGCTGTAGCAAAAATCTTGCCAAGTTTGTTTATTGAGAATCCTCTGTTCTCAGTATCTGCTCACCCTCATTATCTGATCAAATTCCTTATCTTCCACCCACTTCCCAGGTATCTGATGATCCTGGCCTGCCTTCAGCAAGAATCCCACTTATCCCAGAATCCCCTGCTTCCAATGTTTCCTCTCAGTAATTTTCCATCCACTTACCTCCACCCTGTCCTTGGCTATCAATCCCCACCTGTCTATGTTGTATTCAGAGTTGAGCCCAGTTCTATACTGAGGTCTTTACTCTCCTGTTGCAATACTTCCTGAATAAAGTTCTGTTTTTATTACTTTAATCACTGTACAGCTCTGGTCTTCTTTGACAGACTACAGTTAAGTCACTTAGCCTCTCTGTGCTTCAGTAATCTCACTGGTAAAACAAGAATAAAACCTTCCTCACCAAGTTGTGGGGTAACCTAAGGCATGCAAAGCAGCTATTCAGTGAGTGACACATGCATAGGCACTCATAAAATGGGTATTTTCAATTTCTTTATATTAGCTTTATACATTATTAAACACCAAAGGATATCCCAAATCAGGGCTAGGACACATGCTCTGACATGAAACCTGTTAGGCAGTAGGTCATCCCAGGCTCCCTGTCATAATCAAACTCTAGGACTTCATAGACTTAGGAAGCAGCCTGGAGATATAGACAGTTCCTTGGATGTGGGGCCAGAATCCTAGAAATGCTGAGAATTTGCAGCAAAGTAGTTTTTTAAAGGAAGCCAATTATATCAATTGCCACATATTGTCACGAGCCAGGCAATGTGTTAAATGATTTACATTGATCCTATTTGCTCCTCTCAACAACAGAAATATGGGCGGATAATACCAATATCACGAGTCAGGTATTGTAAGAATACAAAGATTAAGAATACATATTATACAAAGAATATCACAACCCACACCTCTAGGCTCTGAAAAAAAAAAAAAAAAAGTTTGTTTGGAGATTCCACCTCTAACGAATGTTGCTAGAGCCATCCTAACTCACTATTTTGGAACTCTTATAGGATATTATAAGAATTTATTTCTAGTCTTTTCAAAAAAGAGGTGGCTACACATTTTTAAAAATATCTTAATGTTATATAATAATATTAAAAATTATGTGAAATTATAGTACATAGCTCTGGAGCCAGATTACTTAGGTTCAGATTTTATCTCTACCATTTACTACTACTATGTGATCTCGAACATAGTTTAACCTCCCTACTTCAGGTTCCTCAGCTATGAATTGTGAATAACAATAGTACCTAGCCTCTTATAAGGATTAATCCTTATAACATAAGTTATAAAACCTAACATAAAACAAATAACTTACATAAGTTATACATTAACTAGCAATCTTTATAAGGATTTCGTTAACATATGTAAAGCATTCAGAATATTGTCTGAAAAATACAAAAAGAAATCAATAAAATATGGACTGTCATTATATTCTATTTCTCAATCCTTTATAACTACAACGCATTTACTAAGACTCCATTTCAGTGAAACTGGTTCAATGAGGACATTTTTTGAGGCTGGTTAAGAAATAGGAAAAGTATTACAGAGTGCTTGGCTAAGTAATCAGGACTAAAGGACCAAAATGGCTAAAATGAAAAGGATACTCAAGTACTGATGAGGCAATACACTGCTGATGGGAGTGTAAACTGGTACAACCACATCAAAAAACTGACTGGCAGAATCTACTAACACTGAACAAATACATATCCCAGGACCTAGCAATTCTCCTCCCTGGTATAACCAACAGAAATGTCCACAAAAACACATGCACTAAAATCTTCACGCCAGCACTATTCTTAAGAGCAAAAATCTGTAAAGTGCCCAAATGCCCATCAACAATATTGGGTATAATCACACAACGAAACACCACACAGCCCCAAGAATGAACAATCTGCCACTAATTACATAACAATAGAGGTGAGTTTCACAAGCACAATGTAAAGTGAAAGAAGCCAGACACAAAAGAGCATATGTGGTATGATTTGAATTACAGAAATATTAAAAACCAGCTGCACTTAATGCTGTGATGCAATACTCAGGCCTTCTGCAGGAAGGGAGCGGGCTCTCCAGGTTCTCGGCTGCCAGCAGACACCCAGCAGCTGTCACCCTGCTCAGAAATTGCTTCTATTGAAAGGAGAAGCAGCACCCAAAGGTAAGCCCTCTCCCATGGGCAGCCAACCCCTGGAAACACTGAGGTATAATGCCTATTTCCCATGCAACTTTGGATATCTCTGAAGGGCCTTTCCAGAGCTCCCCATGGACTCAACTAAAGCCTCCACTGAGACTGACCTGTAGCTCGACCTCCCCCTCTACAAAATCCTGCTCCCTTCCTTTCTCTTCCCTTCCAGAGGTGTTGATCCCAAGAGTTCTCCCTAAGAGGCTTCCTGAACTCTCACCTCACTCTCAGAGTCTGCTCCCAGAGTATCCAATCTTAAACACAAGCTAATTGGGCCTATGATGTTAATGTGAGGGTACTGATGACTCCTATGGGGAGGACAAATAATGAACAGAAAGGGGCAAGAAGAAAAACTTCTGGGTGCTGATAAAATTTTTTTTTAATCTGGAAGCTGATTATATGCCGCTGTTCCAATGGGAAAAATTCATTTACTTGCATCTATGAAAGACGTGCTTTTTCTTTTAATACGTCTGCAACTCAAATCATATATACTTTTTCATATATACTTTCTCGTGTGTGTGTGTGTGTGTGTGTGTGTGTGTGTGTATACTTCAATGTGAAGTTAAAAGAAAATAAGACAAATTACGAACTGATCAGAATGGGACAGAATCTTAAAGAATCCTTAGTCCTACCTATACCACGTACTGTGCACTTAAACATAGTCTAGAGAGGTCTCAAGAAGTCTAATGTGAGATTACAAACCAGCTGGTGGCAACCCAGGCCAAGAACTGTGCCTAGACTGCTCGACAACAGTCTTGTATTATTTCCACTAGACCATGCTCTTGCGGGTAGTGAGCAGAGTTGAATCTGAGGCCAGGGAAGGAGTTGCTGCAGCTAGCATACTGATATGGTTCAGGACACACTACTCCAAAATATGGCACCTTGGCACTGGAGAAAACAGCAGAAAAAACCAAGCCACTCTCACCTTCCCCTAAGGCAGTCATAAAATGTAGATCTTCCCCTGAAGTAGGTCAAAAGACCCTCATTCCAGAGGTGCCCATCCTATACCTAGAGGAAAGGAATGTGCCTATCTCTGAAAACACAAGGACACAGAGAAGAATATAAACAAACAGGCTTTGCCCAGCTCCCCTCTTTAACAAAGACCTAGAACTTTGATAATGGGACAAGATCAGTGTTGTTGTGTCTGCAATGTGGCCAGCAGTTACAAGAGGAGCTTGTGGCGTAACTTCCCAAACACACCCCAGCCCTGTCTGCAGGGAACATCCCCTCCTTCACAACCGGCACTAAGACCCACAAGAGCAAGTGAAACCTCTCCTCACCTTTCCTTTCTCAAGGCTGTCCCTAACATCCAGAGAACATCCCTAATGAGCAGGAGAGGATGTCATGTATGCTAAATGTTTGGAACAGGCCTACACAGCAGAGAAAAAGCAATTGGATGGTGACACTAGCTGTGTTAGTAAGAGTGGCTTTAACACTGCTGCAGTGAAAATCTTACAAGCAGTCTACCTCTGTTGGTCCGGCATACATCATGGGAGATGGGAAGATGGCCACCACTGTCGTCTCAGGATTCAGAACTCCTTCCTCCAACACTGCAGCATGCTGCTTCATACGCCACATCAAAGGAACGTCGTCATCCTTTGTCCAGCCACCCAGAGGGTGGAGGAGGAGGACGGGGCGCCGGTAGCCCCTCTCTAGAAGTTGCTTATGGGTATCCTGCATTAACAGGGCATGTCCATTGTGCACTGGGTTACGTAATTGAAATGCAAAGACAGCATCTGAAAAGAGAATTTCCAGAGTTAAGAATAGCATGCTTCTAACAGATTACCTTCCAAAAGATACGCAATTTTTCTTAAAACTTGATACTTAGGATTAAGCAAACATATGCAAACTCAGAAATCAGAAAACTGGTAAAAAAAAAAAAAAAAAAAAAAAGTACTGCTTTGACCATTTACTCCAGGATAACATGACCTATACTTCTACTATACAATATTAAGTAAATCATACTTATCTGAGGATATGTAATATAGCAATCATGGATTTATAAGAATTACTTTCTCGCATTCATGGGAAATGAGAGCAATCATCAGACTTTCTGGTCCTAACACCCTGGATCCACTGCTTACCACAGATATAAATTTTTGGTCTGTGCCTCAGTTACCCATCAGATCAATCCCTCCAAAGGACCTAAGATAATGCTTTACTAAGGGAGACAGAAAGGTAGAGACATATATTTGTAGTTTCAAAAATTTACTTACTGTCCAAACATGCTCACTTACGATTACTCTGCTCGACTAGAACCATATTTCGTTTTATGATCAAAGGTCTGAATTCTAGATTATAGTTTAGCAACAACAATATCCCTTAAAACAATGAAAACTACTAGACAGATGAAACTGGTTAACTTCTTATCTCCTGCTTACAACCCTGGCTTCATTCCTACCTGGTGCTTGCCAGCAGGAGACCTTTCTAATCCAGTTAGAGGAGCTCTGTATTTCACCGCCCTCACAATACCTGACAAAGCATCATGCCATGCTGATCCAAGGTCGACTCAGAGAGAGGAACAGCCTCTCTCCTCTAACAATCTGTAAGCCAAATAGTACATTTCCTCCAATTTATTCTCAATTCTGACCCTCTTCTGTTATCATAACTAAAAGGTATCACAGGAAGACTGTGGCATCCTACTTAACTGGGATTTTTTGTTTTTGTTTTGTCACATCATGTAAAATCCAAGATTTACAGCATGATCACTACTCTTGGAAGTTCCTCACGTTACCTTTATACATGAACAGAACAGGGCTGGTTTTCACAAAGGAAATAGCTGATATGATATTAGGTACAAAAATCAGAAAAATCTTGATATACAAGCATTTAAAATTATTTTGCTTTGGGATGGGAGGAGGGAAATAGACCTCACATTTTTCTATCCTTCTCAATGTACTTCAAATTTTGTTTTACATATGGACATAAAAGATCCCAAAATATCCCTTTTGACCACTAGAACTACAGATACACACACGTACACCCCTCTTCATTTTGTCCTTTTTTTTTTTTTTGTAGGACCATCGTTTGGTCCTACAAACAATGACTACCCAGTGGCAAGAAGCAAAACAAAAGCCCAAATTTTACGTTCTAAATACCATTCCCCACTTAAATAAACCAGAGCTCCTTGGCAAATGGCAGCTTTTAGAGCTGGGGCAAGGAAAGTATAACGTGAGCTGGAACACCTTTTTGTACCACTAAGAAGGGAAGTGCTCAAAAAATAATGGGGACATCTCATGAAGGCTCATCTGATAGACCACAGTCTACACACTAGTGAATAAAGCCACACTACGACAACAGCAAGGACAGGCGCCGCCCTCCCCGTCAAGCCCCTCCCAACTCTGCTCTCAGGTGCCTGAGGTCACTGAGCAGAGCCCTAGGTACTAGTGATTTACAAACTGTCTTCTGACCAGAACTCTACCCAAACTCAGACTACTCTCTCCTCAACCGCCTCTTAGTGCTGCACAGGCGCCTCACCAGCAATTCACCATTACCCACCTCAGAGGCTCAGCTTCCTTTCTTGCCCTGTCCTCCACATGTAATGAGTCCCTTCTGTTCCCTACATCTCATTTGCAGCACACTAATTACCAGCACACTCAGCCTTCCTCATCTCTTCACAAGATCTGTCTTCAAACAGGTCTTCTTCCCCTACCCAACTTTACACAACAGCCAGTGACAGGGAAGAAACCCACCAGGGACAGGATGCAAATGCAGTTGGAGACATGCTGAGCCTGAGGAAGTAGTGAAATTGGCCTGCCCTCCAGGGGCTTGCAGTCTAGTCAGAGCAGGGGAGCACAGACGTTACCTAAAAGAGTAAATACACGTTAAAAGGAATATAGTTCCTTCAACTCCGGCAGGACATGACAAGATTCCTTCACTTATTCCTCCACACTATTACCACAAGACTGGTGACAGCACTACCACAGTGTGGAGGACAGAGTGAGGGAAGGAAAGAATGGGTGTCTTCACCTATACATGAGACTGCTGGACTGGATTCATTGATTCAACCAATTCCTTCCTGTTTCATCAACAGTGAGGATGAAACGTGAGCCAAATTCAAACGGCACTTTCCTGATTTAAGTGGTCCTTACCTCTCTACTGACTGACATAAAAATCTACACCACTTAAGGCCTTCTAACTGTGGCACCAACCTTTTATATCTCATCTGCCTCTCTATGCATTTCTTAAAGTAAAAACCATGAAACTCAATAAAATTTGATGAGAAAATCATCCATAAACACACTGTCCCGAAAGCATGGTCTTTTGTTTTGTGCAATCTTCCAGTTTTTCTCTTTGTTGCACACATTTTTACACAGCTATAATCAAACATATGACACGTCTATTCCGCTTGGCCATTCTGGTCTAACCACCTGTTTCTGACATCTTGTGGTTCTCTTGGAGCCACAAGGCTTACTGCTGGGCCCTATGAAATTCCTTCTTGACAGACTCATTCAGGAAGCTTACCCCCACACCTGGGTTCAATTACTGCACACATACAGATGGCTTCTCTTAGCCACATCTCTTAAGTCCTTCCTTCCAGTTCACCGGACAGACGCATTACAAAAACTATTTCAATATACATTGCTCATTACCTCCTTCTTTCCCTCAATTCTTCTACCTTTCCTATTACTGTCACATCTCAAGCCAAATTTGGGTCTGGTCCCCAAAGCCTATTCCTTCTCCTGTACTGCATGTCTACGTGAAGGAACTTCCCAGTAGAGCAAGTTCTCTCCCTTTCCTCTGGATTTCCTATCATCTAGTCCAGGAGCCAACACACTAAAGGAAACAAGTGAAGTCTGATCCCTTTCCTTCCAGCAGGTAGAAGAGAAAGAAGAAAGTGAAGAAGGGTTTTCTGAGCATGTATGTGTGACAAGGAAGGAAATGAAGATATTAGCATTCCCTGAAAACATGTAGGACAAGCCACAGACCGCTTCATCTAGAGGCGTTGCCAGCAAGGACTGTTGTGGCACGGTGCAGAGCAACCCAGACTCTACTCTTTCCAAGCTGAGTATCCAAAGACATCTGAAGCTCAGCTCATAACTGAATGAGGTGATGAGCAGGTCAGTGCTCCTAAATCCTAGTCACCCTTCCTCAGACTTTCCAGAACTGTGCTTCACATCCCAGCCCACAGCCAGAGCCCCAGTATCCACCCCAACCACTGAACACAGAATTACAAATCTTCTCGCTTCTTTCCTCTTAACTTCACTGTAAGATCTTAACTTCACTGTACATAGAGCAGTAATTAATAATTCCTTTCTTCTCTCCCACCCAAAGTTTCCATCTTGCCTCTCTACCCCAAAGCTCCAAGAACAGACATTTCTGTTTTTCCCTAAATCAATATAATAGCTAAACAAGACAACGGAACGGGTTGCTAGAGTTGTGTGTGTGTTTAATGTTTATTTTTGTGGGAGTTTTTGTGAAGGGACCTGGAAGAACAAAGCAATCTGATCTCTCCTCCTTCCTTGGGATTATCATAAACTAACAATCTTTCTTTTACTCAAACTGCTTGAGAGAGGGGGGAGAAATAAAGGAATAAGAGATGGGCCCCTTGAACAAATATAAAGATATTAGAATTTTTCACAAACTGGTAAATTTATACTCTAAAGCATGGCAGCAATGAACTATTTTCTACTCTCATGACTAAAAATGCTTCCAAATTAAAGATGTTGACTATAAAGCTTTGTGCCAGTATATAAAGGTTCTGTGCTGCTTATTTGCCATTCCCCTCCCCATCTATTCTCTAGTGTCCTGGGGCAGGGAGCGCAGGGGTCCCTCAGGGCTTCCCCTAGATGGGGCTGTTCTCCTCCTGCCTCGAGGGTGGAGGCATTAGCAGGCAACCAGAGGATGGTCGGAGAAAAGTTTTGCGGGAGCTCTTCTCACCACTATCATCTGCCTCAGCACTGTGATTCTGGCTGTGCCGGTGACCCTTCAAACAGCTTCTGCCCAGCGGCCCTCCCACAGCTACAGCTCCCACCTGGCTTCAGAAACACAGATTCCTGCTCTCCCCGCTTTGGGACTGGCTAACACTGCTCAATGCCACTAGTCCCTGGACACCTCAGCAACTCCTTGTAGGTTCCCTTAACTTTGACCATCCTTCTTTAAATACTCGCTTCACTGAATTATGCTCAAAGCCTCATCTGAGAGTGCCTTCTGCTTCCTGTTGGGAGCTAACTGACACAGGTTCCCCTCACCCAATCTCAGCTCTCTGGCTTGCTGCCACTTATTGAGATCCACTATCCACTTCAGAGCCAAACATAGATCTGCTTCTGACTCAGTCTTCTCATGTACCATCCCTAACTTGATTTAAAACATCCTTCTGATGTCTCCATTTACTCACTTAAAATGTAGTTTGTAATTCAGCAACTCTATAAAGCTTTCTCAGATTTATTCAACACTGTACTACCACACACTAGTCTGAAAGACATTATGTCAACTCTTCCCTTTGCAATCAGCAGGACGCCAACATTCTATGTTTAATAAACACTAACAGGCTCTGACTTGGCATAAGTGAAATACATTCTTCCCCTCCAGGACATTGGTCAATCTTCGGTAATTCAAAGAACTTGCCATCTGGAAATGTATCACCTTGCAATCACCAATGTGGGTATTAAAGACTTCTCAATCCTTCCCAGCTACAGAGTGGTCTAAGAACAGTCACACTGATAGTGCTGTGCACAGGACAGTAGCCCACATGTGGTAATCAAAGTACTTCTAAGATGAGGGGAGGAGGAGGAGGAAGAGGTAAGAAAAGAAATCCTAGATTAAGAAAATAAATAAATAAATTCCCTGCTTTCTCTCCCCTGAACACATCAGAACTGACTTGTTATTGGCTTCCTAAAAGAGTGAACAAGAACTACAAAGTAAACTCCTTGGTCTGTTGCTTATTTTCCTCAGTATAAAAATGGAAAAATAAAATAACACTCCAATTTGTGTTGTTTGATGTAAGGCTAATAACTGGCTCTCAGCTACTTTAAACAAAGTTGCAATCATTCATTATGCAACACATTCTCTAAATGACTTAAAATGCTTGGCTCACAGAGTGCAAAACAGATGTAATATGAAAGTCCCTAATTATGAATAATTCCTTGATAAGACCCTTTCAACAATGCCAACAACTAATTTACTAACATCAGTTCCAGATATGAATTCAAATTTTGGCAAAAATTTAAATAACATGGTCACAAGCAAGTCCTCCATTAAACATGTTTCAGTTCACCAGCAGAAAACGGAAGAGTACAGATAATAAACTACCAGATGCTTCTGGTTGCAAATCACAGAAAACCCAACTAGAAGTATCTTAAATAATTTGAATATATGCTATCTCTTTGAATAAGAAACCTGGAGATAAATGACTCCCTGGTTGGATGATAAACTCACAGTATAAGGACAAAGTTAGCATATTTGGAATTTTCATGAATATAAAATGGTTGCAGGAACTCCAAACATCCAAAACAGGAAGAAAGAGAAGGGTGAAAAAAAAACAGAATTTGTTTGGCATAAGCCAAACTGTTGGAAAGAGAATCTTTCCTGAAAACCCTCTTCCTTAGAGCTCAATGGCCAGAAATGACTTAATGCACTGACCCTTAAATCACACACTGATGAAAAAGAGTGGGACATCATTATTAACTTATATCAGTCATTATTCATTCCTGTATATTGGGCCTAAAACATGTTAGCAAAAAATAAGAGAAATGAGCTGTTATGCAGGCAGCACCAAGTACAGCACCTCAAGGAAGTTTCTGTATGAGTAATTTAAGCCAAATATTTGCTTCAAATTCAGGAGTAAAGTATAAAAGGGTAAAAAGGGATCCCACACTCAAAAACCCTAAAGGAGCCAAGAAAGAAATGTGAATGAGTTAA
This sequence comes from Piliocolobus tephrosceles, assembly GCF_002776525.5. NCBI lineage: Eukaryota > Metazoa > Chordata > Mammalia > Primates > Cercopithecidae > Piliocolobus > Piliocolobus tephrosceles. The sequence continues at coordinate 87,504,744 of NC_045436.1, forward strand.
GCAGACTAGGTAGGCACTATGGAGCACTGAAGAGTGGGTGGCCCATCTGAGGCCTCCAGTTCTTAACCCATTTTATTAAGTTCATAACACTTCAAATTTCAGCAGTCTACAGCAGAGCTTAGGTATAAACAGATATTCTTGCTCTAACCTTCACATGAATAAAGTCTAGCTTCAGTTCACACAACAAAAATTAAGGCACCTGTATTACCATGCTGCTCTGAGGAAACGCCCGAGACCGGGTAATTTATAAAGAAAAGAGGTTTAATTGACTCACTGTTCCACACAGCTGAGGAGGCCTCAGGAAACTTACAATCATGGTGGAAGGGGAAGCAAACACGTCCTTCTTCACATGGTGGCAGGAGAGAGAATGAGAACCAAGCAAAAGGGGAAGCCCCTTATAAAACCATCGGACCTTTTGAGAACTTACTGTCACAGGGCAAACAACCCCTATGATTCAATTACCTCCCCCTGGGTCCCTCCTATGACAGATGGGGATTATGGGAACTACAATTCAAGATGAGATTTGGGAGGACAGCCAAACCATATCAACAACTTAATCTCCTACTACATACAGTACTGTTTAAAGTCCCTTACACATCTTATCTCATTTCACTTTTTAAAGTAAAATGTTATGCTTTAGGTACCATCAATATCCTCATCAATTGTCCATGAGCCTTAGAGAGAAAAGTAATTTCCCCACGAACACATAACTGCTAAGTGGTGAAGCAGCGTCTGAACACAGAACTCTGAATGCCTACCAGGAGCATTCTGGAATTCGCCGACACTAACACAAACACAAACGAAATGCCTGCTCTTTCCCAGTTGTTCTGCAGTTGCTTGGAATGAGGGTTTCTGGTTCACAAACATGGCTTGGTGGCCAGCTATATACCCCAAAAAGGCAAACACATTCACCTGCCCTTTCTCAGTCACATCCATCTGATTTCTACACAGAAAATATGAAAGACAGCAGCACCAGTGCTTAGGGCCAAACCATCTCTGCAGTAGGTGGGAATTAATTAGGAGCACAACTGCAGGATGCTTCAAATTTTAAGGCTTAAAAAAGCCTCCCCAAATCTACAGTGAATTCTGTTCCCTGATACAGAATCTTCAATTTGCAGATACAGAAAGAGTATGGGTGCATCAAGGTAAGCACATCATTTACCCACCTCTGTGTCAAAGACCTAATAGCAGGAAGTTTGATATAAAAATCCTGTCCTGGAGTGCTTTATAATATAGAAAGCAGTATTATAAAGAACAGCATCTGCAGCTTCTGTATTCTCCTCTTAAACAACTTTTTCTGTTATTGTTTAATGTCTCTCTCTTCTATACCATAAGCTCCTAGAGTACTTATTTATGGATCCTCAGCACATGGCATACTGGCATATAAAGATCCACAAACATTTTTTAAATGAAGTGAACATGATAAAAGTTCCATTGTTCCATTATTTGCTGCGATACATGACATTCATATATTGGAAGTACACAGTGTATATTTGGTGATGTTAGGCTTAACCAGCTGATTCTTCTTTGTTAAGTTTCTTTTACTTCTGTAATTCTATACTAAAAATTTGTACCCAAAGACAGTTTGATGAATTGTTTTGAGAATTATTTCTACACATAGTGTTGTTTAATTTTTGCTTTAAACAACTTTCTCTATTGTTTAAATCATGGTCATGTTTCATCGGTACAATGGTATGATACAATGCTCATATATCATTATTTGCTATGATACATCACCAAATATACACTGTGCACTTCCAATATATGAATGTCACGTAAAACATTCTGAGATATATGACATTCATATATATGTGTGTATATATATATGTCACATAACACATTCTGACATATAAAGCATATTTATATGAGTGAATTATTCAAATAATATTCTATAGTTCCATTCAGCTTTAACATGTGAGTTTTATAATAAATGAAAGGTAAATTCTATATTAGCATTTAGCTTCCAGAGTATTCAAAATAATGTCAAATCAAGTTATACCACTATAATGAAACTACACAGGTTAGCTTTGATTGACTACCTTTCTTTACATGTTCCACTGCTATATTTACCTGTACTCATCATTGTTTTACATTTTAGTAAGAACTAGAAAAAAATCTTCTAGAACTTTCTCTCCAAGCCAACCTCTATTAGGTAATTAAATCCATGTCTTACCAGCATTCATATCTTTAAATTTCTGCTTTAGCTCTGTAGGAGTAAGACGATACTGATCAAGACCATCATTCCAATAAACTCGATCCAAGACTTGAAGATCTCCTCCAATCAGCCAATCTCCTTGTTCCATAACCATCTAATAGGAAGAAAAAAAAAATTTAATGGAAACGGAGATCAAAATAAGTAAAAACATTTCTCTCATATAAGCTAAATACAGTCATTATAGGCTACTCTCATCTTAAATGAGGTAAATCTGACTTATCAACTAAATTGACATTAGAAATGCTATAAAATGGCCGGGCGCGGTGGCTCAAGCCTGTAATCCCAGCACTTTGGGAGGCCGATACGGGTGGATCACGAGGTCAGGAGATCGAGACCATCCTGGCTAACCCGGTGAAACCTTGTCTCTACTAAAAAGTACAAAAAACTAATCGGGTGAGGTGGCGGGCGCCTGTAGACCCAGCTACTCGGGAGGCTGAGGCAGGAGAATGGCGAGCTTGCAGTGAGCTGAGATTCGGCCACTGCACTCCAGCTTGGGCGACAGAGCGAAACTCCATCTCAAAAAAAAAAAAGAAATGCTATAAAATTAGAGTCAATTTTGTGATTTCCCAGAAAACTTGTGAAATAACTATCTTTACATATGAAAGGCAAACAAAAGCAATGCGAATAATTATACCTTTTCAAGTAACAAAAACATTCTTTTCATTATTATTGTACATTGATTAACAGAACAATTTGTAGCCCTCGGTCACCCCACACTCTGTGTTCTCCAATCCTAACCTTTTGAAGAATTAATGATCATTGAGTTAGATACAAATTCATGCCTTCCAATCTCCACACCACCTCAAATTTCTTACAATTTTACTACTTTCTTTCCCTGCATCTGAAAGGAGGAGCTATTACCCTCCAGGACCTGTTCATCTTCACAAGGCAGCTCCAGCCCTCCTTTTCCCCATAAGGCTTTGGCTTATGTGCCAACAACGCGCCCAGCTTCTTTCTCAGTCTACCTTAACACACCTAACAACTGACAGAAATTTGACTTCAATAACATTTCACATACAACATACACATAAAATAAATGAGGTACTTTGATGAGAAATTATATTTCACTGCTTTCACATCAAACCACCCTGGTGAAGGCTCCCTTAGCCTCTACCTCACATGCTCATTATAAGTACATGCCTAAGCATACGACAAGACTGTATACTCCAAGAGCTGAAACACTGTGCCGGTGGTGTCCCTGGCCCTGCATTCCCAGCATCAGCACCTAGCTCAGTGCCATGTATATAATAGAGATTTAAAATATGTTTGCTGAATAAATATTTATCTGGACCAAAATGACAAGAGCATAAATACTCATTGCACTAATCTAAGGTCCAATCTCTTCTGCAAGATATTAACAATTCCAATGAAAAGTCAATACACAGAAAATGCCCACATTTCAGCATAAATGTCACTGGCAAATCAAGATAAAATGCAGCGAGTTTTTTTCAGCACCTTAATGTAGGGGTGGTTCTTGCATGTTGTTCCCCACTGTCTGGCACAGCGCTCCTCTTTCCTGTGCTCAAAAAACTCTGGATTGCGAAGAATGGCCACACGGCGGCCCTCATACATCAGAGCAAATGCTGTACAGCCATCCAGCCTCTCTTTATCTTCATGAGTAGCAGTCAGAACTATAGGTACTGACAAGTTAATGACACCTCCTGCAGAGCACAAAAGAATATGAAGCACACAGCTTGGATTACTCAACAGGCTTTACTTAGATCCACCTTTCACTTCAGGGGACACTTTTCAAATAATAAAAGGCTGTGGGTCCAGTGACAGTATTCAACTGGTACCTGGCACAGAAAAACGAAAGACAGAACAAGCTACAAGGAACAGGGACAATAAGCAATGAGCTCAGAAGTTAAAAAAAAAAAAAAGAACAGCAAAAATTAAAAGAATCAAATTGTCTTTGGGTACAACATTTTGGTATAGAATTACATAAGTAAAACAAACTATTTAACAAGAAAGAATCAGCTGGTTAAGCCTAAAATCACCAAATATATATTGTGCATTTCCAATTTTCCAATATACGAAACAGACAAAGAACTATGTTTCTGGGCCTTTTCAGGAAAAACTTAAATCCTTGTTGATAACAGGATGACATAATAACTACAATTTATGTGATAAGTTGATTAAGTATACTTGAGTATCCTTGAGATAGGAAGACAGAACTATCCAAAAAGTCTTTTTTTAATACAGTCAAATTCAAACTGATATCCGCTATCACTAACCAAGAAATAAAGACAGTAATGGTTGCATTTAAACCAAAATGTGTTGTCAGTGATACTAAAGGCACAGTCTCAGCATGCAATCTTGCAAGCTGTAAAAATCCTTTTTCTACTCCTCATCTATAGGTTAGAAAAACAAAATGTGCTCTCATATTCATATTTGGACTATTTATATACCAAAGAAATCATATTTTTGGACATCATGGCATATCTTCTTTGAACAAAAGATGTCAATGAGAGTAATGATAACTGCTCGGCTGCTTTTTAAATTACTACCAGTAGGTAAAGTGTAACATGGAAAATGAATAGTTAGATTTGCACCAAGCCCAAGACTAAATCATTATAAAGGAGGTAGTCCACAAGACTCTGCAATTAGTTCCAAGGAAGAAAATCATAATGCAGTATTTAATCTTCATGTTCTTGTGATAAAGTTTCTTGAGAAGAATGATTAGGAATTATGTTTTCTAATATCTATTTTACCACCCAGTTAAAAGAAGTCACAAAACAAAAAAACTTGGTAGCAATTATAGTAAGGTTCTGTGACATTTAAAAATATTTTCATAAGGTAGTAAATTAATCTTACCAACAGTATACAACATAAAGTTAAAGGCTGCTGGATTATAATGATAATATGTTGGACATCTTTTTTTTTTTTTTTTTTGAGACAGTCTCGTCCTTTCGCCCAGGCTAGAGTACAGTGGCACCATGATCTTGGCTCACCACACCCTCCACTTCCTAGATTCAAGCGATTCTCCTGCCTCAGCCTCCCAAGTAGCTGGGATTAGAGGCACAAACCACCACGCCTAGCTAAGTTTTGTATTTTTACTAGAGACAGGGTTTCACCATGTTGGCCAAGTTGGTCTTGAACTCCTGACCTCAAGTGATCCACTCCCCTCCGGTGATCCACTCACCTCAGCCAGCAAAGTGCTGAGATTACAGGCGTGAGCCACCACGCCTAGCCAACATCAATTTCTTTGACAATTTTTTGCTAATGTTTTAAAAGAATAGAAAGGACCACATTTTTAGCCACATATTTCAGAATTTCTTAACTAGGACTCCACAATTCCTCATTAGAAGGCTCAAATTTGACATAAGCTTCAGTACTACAAAAAGCAGCACATACATGCCCTGGGTGGGAAGCAGCTTTCCACAGTGATCAGGCAAAAACAGTATAGAATAACTGTATGTGTTTTACAATCCATCCTCAGCCCTGATCCCCAGATTTCTCTCTCTCTCTAACATAAATAAGAGTCAGGAAAGGGAAAAACAAAAATGAGGTATCACGATTCACTTAAATAAAGCATTTGGTACTGATATAACTTAGTCTTATAATGCTACCTCTACTAAGATGTTACCCTACTACTATTTGTAAACAGTGACAAATCTCTGCAATTATGTAATTTCTCTGCCATATATAATATAATTTTGAATGTAAAATGTCTTACCATCCAGAAGACAATCAAAATGAAGGCACTGCAAGTACTCTCTCTCTCTCATAAAGCCATTCAATGGGGTTGCCCAACCTTCTGCCAAAACCTGCACCCACTGCATATCCACCTAGTAAATTTGAAAGTAAAGCAAAATTTTCTATTGCATGTATATATGAGCAAAAGCAGTGATGATCTTCAGGAATTTAATTTTGAAAGCAATGGAAACAAATAGTGTAAGGATGAGTATAGATTATACCAAACTAACAAAGAATAAGGGCACTAGGAAAATATTTCCTTCTCCTATTAAATTTAAATAACATTAGGCCTCCAAGTATTTCTAATTAAGGACAGTGTCTCCTAAACTTATGGTTCTCAACCTTTACCTCAAACCCCTGGAAAGCTTGCTGAAATGATGATTGCTTCACCTGCAGAGTTTCTGATTCAGTCAGCTTGCTGTGGAGACCAAGAACGTGTATTTCTAAAATGTTCCCAGAAAATGCTAACAGTGATGATCTAACACTTTGATAACCACTGTCCTTAACCAAGAGAAACTTTACGGCCAGATGAGGTGGCTCACACCTGTAATCCAGCACTTTGGAGGCCAAAGCAGGCAAATCACCTGACGTCAGGAGCTCAAGACTAGCCTAGCCAACATGATGAAACCCAGTCTCTACTAAAAATACAATTAGCCAGGTGTGGTGGTGCATGCCTGCAGTCCCAGCTACTTGGGAGGCTGAGGCATGAGAATCGCTTGAGCCGGGAATTGCTTGAGCCCAGTAGGCAGAGGTTGCAGTGAGCTGAGATCACGCCACCGCACTCCAGCCTGGGCAGTAGACTGAGACCATGTCTCAGAAAAAAAAAAAAAAAAAAAAGTCATTGGGAGACAAGGAAACTCAAATGACCAATACATGTATGCAAAAGATGGTTGTTCTCATAAATCATCAGGGAAATGTAAAATGATGGCATCATCATTTCACAAGAAGACTTCGACTTTATCTGTAAAGCTGCATTTTATTTGACAGTTTGGTACCTCTACAGTGCACCCAAGCACACAGCTTATGGTCTCCAAAAGAAACTAGGGCTGGTTGGAGAAAAGGCTGAGTCCAATTATAGGACTAGAAGGTACAAAGTGAGCCTGGAACATCTTGCTGAGCCAGAAAGCAAGGAATCTTTCCAAGATTAACAAACTCTTGTTGGAAAGACACAGGCATCGCCCCACTGGCCAGCTAAGACCATTTAAACTTCAAAAGGGAAATATTGGCTGAGGTCACTTGACATACAATAAATAAGAAGAGCCTTGGTCCATCAAGTTACTCACAAAAAAGTGACCATAAAGTACTGTATTCTCTGTATTCTAAAAAAAAAAAAAAAAGGTGTATGGAATTAAGTACCTTCTATTCTGTGGTCTTGCTAAGAAAAAAAAAAAGGAAAGCCACTGTACTCCAGCCTGGGCAACACAGCGAGACTCTGTCTCCAAAAAAAAGGAGAAAATTTAAATAAAATATTTTCCAAGAAAAGTCTCTTTTATCCATGACAGAGTACTCTTCATTTTGCAAGACTATTATTTCTTGAACTTTGAGATTTCTAGCATATCCCAACAGAAAGTTAAAGGATCAATGAACAACGTACTTATCGTTAATGTAAGCTGGATATGCTCATTTTTTAACTGGGCATACAGCAGTGGCTCTCCAATGAGAAAATAAAGCACCTGGCCGAGTGGCATGCAGTAAAATGCAGCCTACTCTTTACTCCCAGAGTATGTTTGCCAATGTGTTCCACTGCAAAATCAAATACTGGTAAAGTATTCTCCTGCTTCAATTCACAGGAAAAAATCTGTATTCATGGAGAAATTTTTTTTCCCAAAACCTCTGATGGTGGCTACTACTTGTTTCTACTGGAATTCAATTCTAGATGGTATCTGTTAGGGGTTGAAAGTCTGTGTCCTCTCAAAATTCCTATATGGAAGCCCTAACTCCAATGCTACCACACTTAGAAACAGGGCATGTGAGGAGGTACAAAGAACAGCAGTGTGCCTTCCAGATGCTCTGCCAACTGAAGAAATTTGAGAACCAATGAATTGAAAAAACATTCCATTTAGAAAAATCTACTGTCTTTCTGGATTCTAGAATCTGACATGTAAATTTTTAGTCATTCATTCTCCTTCTTCTTCTCTCTGCCTTTATCTGCGTGTATTCACTCCATGCAGTCTGTAAGCAACAAATTCTGTTATTCTTTTGTAAGAGTTCACATCCTGGGCTGCTCTGCTCTGTAGTTCTCCCTTCTTGTCACTCCCTGGGATGTCCTGGTTTCTGGTCAGAGACCCAATCACACACATAAAGTGCACCAATATAATTTACTCCCATCAGGGATTTCAGTAATGACTTAAAGAGTCTTTCTTCAAGCCTAGAAGTTTTGCTTTGTTTTCCTTTCTCCTTACTTTCAGATGTGGCACTTCCCTGGGTATTTTGGGTTTTTACTATATTAAAAGAAAGGATGGGGAATCCAGCTTCTAGTCCAAACACTTACTTTTAATCTCCCTTTTTTTTAAGTATACATAAATTATACAACTTAAAATTCTCTAAGATTTGAAAATGATAAAGTTATAGTTTCCATTCTCATCATGCTTAACTAAGCAGTTGTATTGGGAAAGACAGCTGATGATATCATCAGAGCTAAGATACACAATAAAATTATTCTTAACAATATAAGATGGAGAGAGTCAAATTTTGGCAAGAGATTAGAAAACATGTCTGAAGGGGAGAATGTTTACTTAATAACTATGGATTAGTATTTCTTGACCTTTTAGGACACATTATTTCTGATATGCCTAAAGATCTCATATAATAGTTGTTCTTTGATATTTCAAAATAAATAAATATTACTCAAAGCAAATCAAAATCATAGTAATTTGGGAACGTGGCTGTACAAATTAAACACATTCCCCACCCTTAGAAATTGTGATATATACTACAACATCTTTGCCCCCCAGCTAATACCACGCCGGGCCTCAAATACTGCTGTAAATCACAAAATTTAACAAACTACTGTACATAATGCTGTATCACTTGGTGTGAAAAGCAACAAAGAACTTACTTTGTTAATTTTCAGTGCTGGTAATGTTTCTGCATCTGTTTTTGCCAAATGAAGTTTATTTTCTGGCACATATAGCTCTTTTACTTCATAAGATGCATCCACAGGTACAATATCCTATATAACAACAGGAGTACAATTTAAATGTTTGATTCAAGAATTTAGAGTTCACCAAAGGGTATCTTAATGAAGAAAATCTCTCAAAATGAAACCAAAAAGTAGCATAAAAGAAGGCTGTGAGTGCTATGTTCCCCTCAATCAATACTCTCAAGCAGATAGTATCCCACATACAAGAAGTAATTAAGCACAATGTCCCATTATCTACTGGGAAATAATAAATTCCTAAAATATACTACATATGTCAAAATCAGGCAACTACAAATGAGAGGTGGCCTCAAGTAAGAGGTAACAACAAAAAGAATTTGGAAACAAGCAAACAAAAACCACCTGAACCATCACACTTATTATCTTTACCATATCACGAAACCATTTCATTCCAGCTTTTATATGTACCTTTATCACCACTGTCAGGAGAGCCACCTTTTACCCATGCAACCCAGTAGTCTAGAATGTCAGCTTTACTTCCACCACTGTGGTTTGAAAATCAGAACTTTTTGATCCCACATGAAATGCAGCCTGGAATTTTTATCCAAGCTCCATGTACTCATTTATAAAACACTGGGATGGTGTTTTTCCCCATTTATACCACAAGTACATATTTGTGATAACAACCATCTACATACTGCTCATTAGGAGCTCTTTACAAGGTTTGTTCACAACACTTGACATATCCCCAAGAATAATTACTAAATGTGTTTAATCACTTTAATTTGTTTTAAAACAAATCTGTCAGGTAACCTCTACAACCACGAAAAACTGGCACTGATGGAGGGCTTTTCATAGATGTGTCCAACACTTTGTTATTCAAAATAAAGTAATTCTCAAAAGAATGAGAAGATAAGCTAAAGACTGGGAGAAAAAATATACTCAAAAGGCGTATCTTTAGATAAAGGACTGTTATCCAAAAATATACAAAATAAACAATTAAAACTCACCAATAAGAAAATGAACAACCGAAATTTAAAACTGGGCAAAAGACCTGAATAGACATCTCACCAAAGAAGATACAGATTATAAATAAGCATATGAAAAGATATTCAACATCATACGTCATTAGGAAATTGCAAATCAAAACAAGATAGCTCAATATACCTATCGGAACAGCCAAAATCCAAAACACTGACAACATCTAATGTTGCCAAGGATGTGGAGCAACAGGAACCCAACAGGAACCCTTGTTCATAGCTGGTGGGGATGCAAAATGGTACAGCCACTTTGGAAAACATTTTGACAGTTTGTTACAAAACTAAATATACTTTTACCAGCAACTTCACTCCTTGATATTCACCTAAATGAGTTGAAACCGTACCTCCACTCAAAAATCTGCACAGGGTGTTTAAAGCAGCTCTGTTCAGAATTGCCAAAAGTTGACAGCAACAATTTGCCTTTAGTAGGTGAATAAAAAACTGTAGAACATCTAGACAATGCAATATTAGTCAAATCTAAGAAGAAATGAGTGCCATGAAAACAGGGAATAACCTTAAGTGAGAACTGCTAAGTGAAAGCAGCCAATCTGAAAAGGGTACAGACTATATGATTCCAACTACATCACATCAATTTTGCTGTGAACCTGAAACTTCTCTTTAAAAAAGTCTGTTTTTTTTTTTTTAAACAATACAAAACAACAAAAAATGTAATTCAAGATGAAAGAACTGGATTTTTAAGGACATTCTCCACTATTTTTCCTGAGGAATAGATGTTCTTTAGAAAGAAACTTCAATTTATATTTGATCTTACATGACATGTTCAGTAGAAAAAAAAAAGGGCAGATGTGTCAATCAAAGCCAGATGACTTCATGATAGACCTAGGTGCTACCACTCAATCAATCAACAACTATGGGTTCTGAAAACCTAAAAAGAACTATTATCTTACATTTCTCCTACTTTCTCACACATCCTGTTTCCTCAAAGACGGAACAAGAGACAGTTCAGCAATGGCTAAATATATGCCGAAATCAGGCTCCTCCTACTGATAAATTCAAAGTCTTTGTCCTTTCTAATAATTAAAAAAATAAATAAATAAAAGAAGAATAAACATCAAGGAAAAGAAAAAGAAATGTTAAAATCAAAAGACAGACAAGAAATAAACACTGCTATACACAATAGCAAATTCAGTCAGCTGCACTGCTCCTGGGGTGCAGACATGAACGATATTTTCTGGAGGCCCCTTGTCCCTCTAGGGTCTCACTGTTCACAGGAGGAAAGCAGGAAAGTGGGTAAGGCACAAACCCGGCACAGCATTAGACGCTTCATATACCTGCCAAGTCTTCTGCAATTAAGCTTCCAGCAGGCACCCATAGCCGAAAGCTAACTATTGTGTTTACTGAGGGTAAATAATACATGAGGGCATTAAAAAATAATGGTGAAGGAAGAATGCTCCATCAGCTGCTTCTATGTGCTCTTTGTAGATACAAATATGAATGATACAACCATGCACTAATGGGGCAGATTATTTCTAATGAACCCACACTATAGAGGGCATGTCTTAAATTTTACCAAGGAGTTCAAAGCAGTGACAAGTAAATACACATAGTTTATACATAATACCAGGAGGGGAAACCACATATAGAAAAAAAAAAGGACTCTTCCTTAAATCTAGCATGAGATATAGCTTATCTTCCAACTCCAGAATTATTTTAATACATCTATTTTAAATTATAAAATAGCAGCAAAGAGAACTTGGGAATGAGAAAAACAAATCACCCTGTATCCCAGATATGGTTATCATTGCCATTTTTCTATCTTCCCTTTGATCTGGTCTCCATCCATAGGCACATCACAGGACAAATGGTAGTTTAGCAGTCTGTACAAAGCCTATTATTTCAAGTAGAAAATAAAAATTCAGAGTCAATTTTTCCTGGAATGACAATATGATGTGCATTAAGTGAACTACACATACATTCCGTATGTTCAATTAGCTTCTTGGATATGTAAAGCCTCCAAAGATGCCTTGAGGCATACAGATTCTCTGCAGCTACAAAGTAAAGAATCGAAATCCTCTATAGGAGGGGGAGAAAACACTAAACATAACAAGTTACACAAAAAGTCAGGCACTCATTAGGACTTTTGTGAGGAAGAGTATGATACGGTTTCACTCGACACTTACATATTTACATAATCACAAAGCTTCAGGGACATAACATCTTCAAAACCAACAAGATACAAAAAGCAACAGGGGTCAGTTATTTCCAATATTCTTATCACTAACAATATGAAGTAAAAAAAGAGGGCAGAGGCTGTTTAAGATCTGAGTTCCAATTCTAAGAGTGCAATCTTAAGCATCTTACAACGTGTCTCCCCAGTTGTTTAAAAAAAAAAAATACAAAAAGATACACACATACATGTTACGGGACTGTTGTGACAATCTAGTGACTTAAAGTACCTGAACAGTGGAGGATAACATTAGTGAGAACTGACTACAACACCACACGTTGTTCTAAAGGCTTCATGTGAATTTTAATCCATTAATCTTCACACAGTCCTACTTATGAAGGCAGAAGAAACTACCGCTATCCCCTCTTTACAGAGGAAATCGAGGCCCAAGAGAGGTCAACGACTTGACCCAAATCCCTGCAATACTGTCTTTCAATGGACTTAACACAAAAAGAATACTCAATAATTCGACTACACTTGCTACATGCCAGGAACTGTTTAAGCCCTCTGCATATATCAACTCATAGAATCCTCTGCACAATCCTGAGACAGGCACTTTAATTATTTCCCACTTCACAGATGAGTGACTTGAAGTCCAAGAAACTAGACTATATCTTCCAAGGTCATATAGTTGAGAAATATTGAAAACTAAGGTATTAAGTATTTTGTCACACAAATTTTTCTTATTTTCATGATTTTATTAAACATAATTCCCAAGTTTTTAATCAGCATGTGATCTTTCAATGCGTTGCCAAGGTTCTAGAGAAAAATAAAAGATATTCAATATTTCAGTTAGGCCTAAACAGTTCTACTAAAGACAAGTAAGCCATTTGCAACCGACTGTTCCAAACCCTGCCACTGTGAATAATCAAGAACCTCCATTTCCACTACTGAGTATCACTTAGCAGGATACACAGCCTGGGAACAAATGACAAAGGACTCCAGAGAAGAAAAGAATCTCATTCTCAACTTCAATGATAAGAAAAACTCTATATAAAACTTTCTTTGCCATCTCTGAAATGTATATTGTAAGGATGGGATATCTTTTTGTACGCTGATTATGGGGCTTGACTAGTCTCCCCCAGGTTTACTGCTGAAAATTGTCACAATCCTAGAGAAGCAGAGGAAAGCATGCAGCAGACACATCTTCTGATTTTTACCAGCCACAACAAGGCATGTTTAGCTGGTTTCCTAAACCAGCATCTCTAGTTCAGCTCACAAAGACTGAAGACCAGCAGCAGTGTGCATGGCCCACCGCAATGCTCCAGGCACAGGGCTGGGGCTATTCTCTTCCCTCCACCCCGAAGCCCCCACAACACCTAGAGCACACTCAGGTGCATCTGTGCTTCCTCTGAAGAGATATTCCAAATAAGAACTCTGCACTAACAAATATTTCCATAGATGATGTCTAGATGTCTACCATTACCTTCCAACCATATCCCCAAGTTAAAAAAAAAGTACAAATAATTTGCGATCAAATCTATCTCCAAGGTAACTATTTTGAACACGAAAAGGACAATATCTATACCGTAAGCCCGCCCCATCAAATTACTGAAATGTTTTGTGCACTAATAAAGTTATTCATAATTGAGCATAAATTTTTTATTAATGTGCTACTTTACATGTATTAACAAAGGTTATAACCACTTTCTTTTCAAGAAAGGAAATTTTTTCATTATTTTGTTTTTGAGTCAAAATAACTTTTTCATTAGAAGCATTTCATGAAACTCTTCCCGTTTCAAAATTCACACCAACAATATTTTTAAATGGATTTTAGCCTCATAACTTCAATATAAAATTCTTCTGATACCTAACCAATGCCAAAATAAACATTCAAAAGGATGCTACTGTTTTCCTCTTCTAAAAAAGATACATAGAGTGAATGTTTTGGGAATTAATGCAAAAATAGCATGAATCAAGAGGAACTGGGAGCATCTGCTCAGTCTGTGGAAATGTGTTATACACAGATTCTATGTGTAAAGACAAAAGGACTCAGTCTCTAACAGGAATATAATAAGAATCTTAAACATGCAGATGCTGCCAGCTTCTAGCACAGTCCAGTGACAAATCTCAGTTTCCAAAACCACTACTAAACATCTGAAAGGAGCAAAACCACCTCAAAGTGAGACAAGATATCTGGACAACAGAAAGTTGAAGTCCCTGCCACATAAGCTATCCACTTTATTTGGGATTCATTGGGATTTCCACAGACAGAGCTATTAGAAACAACGTGCTTTTCTTCAATTTGTACATATAAAACTCTTTGTTTCATGAAATGTCCTTTAAAACACAAATTGATCACAAGCCAGGCCAGGAAAAAGTCTGCTCATACCTGGACACCTCACCTCCAATCTGAAAGGCTCCAGTCACCCAGCACTGAAGGGTGAAGGGGGCTCAGGGAGGTCCTAGGAGTCCTCCTGAGCAGGGGATCAGTAAACGACCCATACTCTACTATTAATGAAAGGTGAATTCTGTAACCTGTAAGTCTAGAGATATTATAAATTTATAAGTATTAATTTAATTTTAAAATGTAACACAGGGTACCCAGAACGTTTTTTGTTTGACTTTGACAGTCTAAGATCTAACATATGTTGTATCCAAAAACAGACAACTGTTTTTGTTTTCACCTAGAAACTGGCAGGCAGGGCAAACAACACACACTACATGAAAGTGGTAGCTCTCGCTTCTCATTTTAATCTTCCTAAAGAACTCTGAACATGTTAATACAATGATTCCACATTTTAACTTTTCCTTTAAATACTTTCTGTACTTTTTTCTTGAGCCAAATCTGCCCAACAGATTTGAACACAAGGGCACATTCATATTTTTATGTAACTATTAAATTTCTATTATCTAAACTACATGCATCCAAAGTATGAACACCAAACGACATTCT
Source organism: Piliocolobus tephrosceles (assembly GCF_002776525.5). NCBI lineage: Eukaryota > Metazoa > Chordata > Mammalia > Primates > Cercopithecidae > Piliocolobus > Piliocolobus tephrosceles. The sequence goes on from NC_045436.1 coordinate 87,519,879, forward strand.
GGCAACACTTTAAAACTAAGCTGCAAAGTCTGGCTTTTATGTGCAGCATAAAACCCACTTAGAGCACTAAACCACCATTTCTTAAAAAGACAAACCTTTAAATAATTTATAGCACTAGTAAATCTAGAGTTCCTGGTAGATTTTAAAACAGTATTTAAAATATCACTTTAGATTAAAACCAGCAGCAAGAAGTCTACTTCCTTATGGCATAACAAGCCAAGTTAAAATGCAATACTAGCAGGCCATCTAGTGACCAATTTAGGGTCTAGAAAAATAAAAAATCCTGATTTGTTAGTGTCTTCTATTTTCTTAAATACATACCAAACAAAGAAAGTGAAGATGCTGTGAGAAAATGCTGAGAAATGCAGCCTTTATATGAATGACCACTTTATCTATCCCGATTATATTACATAGTCACAGTGAAAGAGAAGGCAACCTAGAAAATGACAGAGGAACGGCTGGGCGCGGTGGCTCAAGCCTGTAATCCCAGCACTTTGGGAGGCCGAGATGGGTGGATCATGAGGTCAGGAGATCGAGACCATCCTGGCTAACACGGTGAAACCCCGTCTCTACTAAAAATACAAAAAACTAGCCGGGCGAGGTGGCGGGCGCCTGTGGTCCCAGCTACTTGGGAGGCTGAGGCGAGAGAATGGCGTAAACCCGGGAGGCGGAGCTTGCAGTGAGCTGAGATCCGGCCACTGCACTCCAGCCTGGGTGACAGAGCAAGACTCTGTCTCAAAAAAAAAAAAAAGAAAGAAAGAAAGAAAATGACAGAGAATTCTTAACTTTATGTAAAGTACCCATGGTAACCAAAGGACCCATCATCCTATATTATCCATTGTACAGCATACTAAAAACATTTTTCTTGGACAATGAAATAAATACTGTATCTTACTGAAGAACATTAAACTCTTCCAGTTACAACTCACTTCCGAAGAGTCTCTCCAAAGGAATACAGAGCAACAGATAAAAGCAAACTCTACCTACCACTATTATTTCCATGAAGACGGTGCTTTTCAAACACCTTCATTCTCTGGGAAGTCCCAGACTATAGTACTTTCTTCTCTCTAATAAGAAGTGGTATACAATGGGAAATATATACAGTGTTTGGTCTTTGTCCTCAGTTCTTGGCACAGAGCTCCTAAAACACTTGAAATCCCCTAAGTGATCAATGTGTCTCTGGAGTGCTGAGGAGAGGACTCTTGGCTGAAGGGCTCCTAGACAGCTTCATGATGGGGAATGGGACCAGAAAGTCCAAGTCACCATTACAGGGTTGAAACTTTCAGCTTCACTCTTCTCCCCTGACCTCTGGGGAGCAGAAAGGCATTAGAGAGATTGAGTTCAATCACCAATGGCCTATGATTTAATCAAACGTGCAACTTAAAGCCTACATAAAAACCTCTAAATGATGGGGTTCAGAGAGCTTCCCGGCTGGTGAGCACACGGAGGTACTGGGTTGGGGGTGGGGTTGAAGATCATGGAGAAAGCATGGAAGCTCTGCCACCCCTTCCCTGCACATCTCTTCCATCTGGCTGTTACTGAGTCTATAAGAAACTGGGAGTAGCAAATAAAGCATTTTACTGAGTTCTGTGAGTTGTCCTAGCCAATGATCAAACCTGGTGTGGGGACAAGGTAGAGAGGTAGGAAATCTTGGATTTATAATCAGCCAGGCAAGAAAGTGGGTAGTCTGGGCACCCCATTTGGGCTGGGATCTAAAATAGGGCAGTGTATAGGAGTGAGCCCTTAACCTGTGAGGGCTGAGCTAACTCCAGATAGCTAGGGTCAAAATTAAATTGAATCATTGGATACCAGATGATATCAGAGATTAAACAAACTGGTTATTGTGAGGAAAACAGTCTTCAAGAGTCTTTAAAAAACTAAGCTTGAAAAGGGGGTAAAATGTACTTAGCTTATTTTAGAAATAAAGTTGTCATTATAGATAGTATAACCCTTTACCACTTAGATTTATGTTTTAGGACTTACATAAATCATAATTCACTAGGCAAAATGTGCCTCTTTCCAAGGAAAAGTAGATAACCTACAAACACCTTTTTTATTGCGCTTACGCAGAACAAGCATTTCACACTAGCTGGGCACAGGTATGAGCAGTTTATTTCTTTAATGAACATTCTTTCCAACCCAGATAGTGTTGTCTTTGACCTGCTCGAGTACTTTAAAAGTACTCAAGAAATAATCTTTCTAAGGTCAACGAAATGCCCATGCCTCTTCCATTTCTTAATCCCAACTACAGTTAAGGAACAACTGATCAAGGAATGTGAAAGAGAGTCCGAGAAAAGATTCTATTTCAGAAATAAACTAGAAATGGAAAGAATCTGGATACTAGTAAAGGCAGTGTAGTAGCAACATGAGTGTGTAGGCTGCAGAATCAATCAGAACTGTGTGCAAACCTCACTCTCTCTAACTGAACTATCTGGGAGAAATAACTTCACCTCTGGAATCTGTTTCCTCATCAGCAAAATGAAGCTAATTATAAATACTTATCAGTTTCAATGTAAATTGGATGCAATAATGCCACTGCAGTACCTAACACAGGGCCTAACACATAGTAAGAGTTCAACTGATAAGTTACTATTGATGGTCTCCATCTCTGCCTGTGATGGTTAATACCATGTGTCAACTTGATTGGATGGAAAGGATACAAACTACTGATCCTGGGTGCGTCTGTGAGGGCATTGCCAAAGGAGATTAACATTTGAGTCAGTGGGCTAGGAAATGCAGACCCATTCTTAATCTGGGTGGGCACCATCTAATCAGCTATAAGCACGACTAGAATACAAACAGGCAGGAAAATGTGAAAAAAGAGACTGGCCTAGCCTCCCAGCCTACACCTTTCTCCCATGCTGGATGCTTCCTGCCCTCAAACATCAGACTCCAAGTTTTTCAGTTTTGGAACTCAGACTGGCTCTCCTTGCTCCTCAGCCTGCAGATGGCCTCCTGTGGGACTTTGTGATCATGCAAATTAATACTTAATAAACTCATATATATATATGTGTGTGTGTGTGTGTGTGTGTGTGTGTATTTGATGTGTATATATGTGTGTATATATATGTATATATATATATGTGTGTGTATATACATATTCCATTAGTTCTGTCCCTCTAGAGAACCCTAACATACTGCCCATGGCATTCTCTTTCTGCACACATGTTTATATATCCTTTTACATAATGCTGGTTAATGTAGGACCCCTAACCTTCACCTCCCTACTCCAAACACATACTCTAAAGCTACATAGATTTAGTTATTATTCCTTGCTTTAAAGCAACATGGTATGTGATATATTCATCCCCTTCACCTCCCCATCTATATTTAGATTGTACTGTGTGTCCTCCCATAACCCACCTTTGGAAAACCTAGCAAATGTCTGTGATAACAATGAAGTTGAATGAACTGAATTTGCTACCCCTGGATAGAGGCAGTTCGATATGAAAAGTACACATTATAGCAAGTCACTTTGCAATGAAGTACAGTGGGCAAATGCACAACTGGCATGTCTAAGGATAAACTTTAAGCTGAATGTCAGGTATTCACTGGTTTCTCCACGTGCCCTAATGCCCACTGGGATTCAACTTAGTGAGAAAAACAACCAAAAGAAAATAAATGCCAGATATAGTTGTGTGTATATGTGTATTTCTTACTTCAATTGCATTTTAAAATTCTACATCATAGTATAAAAGAAGAGAAATAAATGAATCTATATATGGTCATTCTAGTCTATACACTATAAACAAAATAACAGTGGTGAAGACCAAACATTAAGGTCCATAAGGCCGAAATGTTTATTGCTTAATTCACTGCCACATCTCCAGTGTTCACAAAAGTGCCTACCACATATAGCACCATCGATTAAATTAACTAAAAAGATCAACTAAGTACAACAGAGAAATAGCCATGCTTTCATTGGGAAGTGAAGTCATTTATTCAGAAAAGCACGTAACAAACATTGAAAAGGAGGGTGACACCAAAAGAAAGCTATCAAATTAAGTAGGCATTTGCATTTCTTCTTTTGTCACCACCCACCTTTAAGATAAAAATTAACAGTTTTTCAAAAGAAAATTTCTCTCTCCTAAATGAACACAGTCAGAATCCCTTACTGGATGTAGATTTAATTACATCTCACGTAAGTGTAAGGAGAACACTCCTGAAAGTAAAAGCCAGAGGTGTAAGAAAATGACTGAAATTCTAGATGCAGAATCCAACATGTCCATGAACAAGTTTCTTCATTTCTCTGAACTACTTCAAATGTTTACTGTATGAATAAAATTAAATAACATACGAAAAGAGCTTAACACAAAGACCATTTGGAAAACTACCACAGTAATTCAGGTGAGAGATGGCTGGAAGCTACATTAGGAAAAAAGGCCATTTCTCCAACTGAAATAAACAGAACAAGTTATTTTAAAAGACAACATACTACATATATATGTCCCTTATAATAAGGACTCAGCAAATGTTAATTTCTTATCTATCCTTCTTTTTCTATGAAACTGTCCAATCATCAGATTGTCTAGCAGGCATAATATAGATTAGTATCCATATGAAAGGAAGAACAATTAGCATAATCATTAATTAGGTACAAATAAATTAGGAGAAAGGCATTAACTAAGACCACAGAGATAAGACAAGCAATAGTACCAAACTATGAAGAATTGTGAACACAAATCATCTCTCCTCTTTATTTTATCTTATTTTCAGTGATGTATTTTATTTTATTTTATTTTTTTATTTCAGACAGGGCCTCACTCTGCCACCCAGGCTGGAGGGCAGTGGCACAATCATAGCTCTCTGCAGCCTCAAACTCCTGGGCTCAAGAGATCCTCCGGCCTCAGCCTCCTGAATGGTTGGGACATGCCACCACACCTGACTACTTTTTAAAAAAAATTTTCGGAGACAGAGACAGGATCTCACTATGTTGCCCAGGCTGGTCTTGAACTCCTGGCCTCAAGCAATCTTCCTGCTTCAGTTTCCCAAAGTGCTGGGATTACAAGTGTGAACCACCACACCTGGCATACAAATCGTCTCAATTCCATAAACAATGGGAAAATCAGTAAGTGTTTTAGAGCAAAAAAGAGAAATGCTTAGACTACACTTTAGAAAGATGATTTTGTGAATATCATAGGATGGACAAAAGGGCACACAGAACTGGAGGTGTGGTAACCAGTTAGGGGAATATGGGATAGTATGATCCTAAAATCACACAGTGTCAATTTACCTTCAGTTTTTAAACCATCAGAGAAAAAACCGCAAGATGTAAAGTCCTGTGCATCACAAATACCACAGGAATCTGTATTTTCATTATACAGAATTATAGTTAAAAACCAACTGAACCCTGAATACAATGTGGAATCCTGGATTGAATCCTGGAACAGGAAGAACGTTAGTGAAAAAATAAGTGAAGAGCTGCAAAATTTTCTCAAAACCAAGTTTTGTTTTGTTTTTTTTTTCCAAGAAAAACTTAAAATTATCCTCCTCCCCAAAGAAAAAAAAGAGCTTATACATAGGGAAAGTGTCAAACCCAAAGGATACTATTCTAAATAGGGCCCCAAAGAAGTGATTACGAATTTAAAGAGAGAACGACGGGAAGAAGGTGGGAGAAACCTGTGGCATCCAACACAAATCAAGCTTAATAATCCCATAAACATGTCTGAACTATCTGGAATTTATAGTCAAAGATTAATAAGCCCCATAAAATTATATAAAATGGTATCTATTAAATATGTGCATTTTTCTGAGATTTTATAAAACACTTATGAATCACTAACTAGATATTTAAAAAATCAAAACAAATAATAAAACTGTATAGCCATCCCTCAGTATCTGAGGGGAATTGGTTCCAGGACCCCTTGAGGACACCAAAATCCACAGATGCTCAAGTGATATAAAATGGCACAGCATTCACATACAATCTACATACATCTTCCCACACACTTTATATCATCTCTGAATTACTTATAATACCTAATATAATGTAAATGTTATATAAGTAGTTGTTACATTGTTTTCTTTTTAAAATTTGTATTCTTTTTCATTGTTGTATTAATTTTCCTGAATATTCTCAATCCATGGTTGTTTGAATCCACAAATGTGGAACCCAGAGATACAGAACCCCAGATACAGAGGGTCAACTTTGTAACACTGATATGGCAAATTTCAAATTAAAAAAAGATAGGTTCAGTATACAAAAAAACTCAAACAAAACTACGATCAAAATGAAAAGGAAAAATACTAGAACTATAGTTTCAATAAAAATGAGATGGATTTAATATCTATGTCTAGAACTAGAATTTTATACAAATTTCTAAGAAAACGATATACAACAGCAACAGAGTAAAACTGAAGAGAAAGGATAAACAATGCATTGAAAACAAAACAGAGATTTCAAAAGACAGCATCACCTAACAGCTGAAAAGGCCAGCCAATCTACAACCATAAACTTTCTTGAGCTCACTGAAGAACTGAGGTGAAAAAAAGCAGTGAGATGAACTGCTTCCAAGTGACAAGTCCCACCAAGAAAAGACCAGGCACGTGAACTGCTTACCTTTAGCAGAACATGGGAGGAAGAGGTGGCTACAATAAAGGCAGGGAAGAGGAAAAGAGCTAAAATGTCTTTAAAACTTTTAAAGGCTGACTGTGGACTAGTGTGACAGGTTTAGTACAATGGGGGACGGGGGTACCAGACACAAGGGGTCTTGAACTCACTCACAAGCATGCCTATGGCAGGTGCTCAGAACATAAATCAGGAGGAGGTCAAAGAGTCTTCCTCAGTGGGGCACAGGAAAAAACTATGCTCACTCACTAGACCCTTCTCTCATAACCACAAAAGCCTTAAGCTAATGAAAAAGGAAAGGAAACCCTCAAACCTTCCCAGGGTCCTGTTTCTGGGGGAGGGGTGGAAGCAAATATGGTCTGCCAAAAAGAAGGAGATGAAGGAAATTCTTTTGGGCCCAAGATCCTGCATACATACAAACCAGGTAGCCAGTACAAAACAGATACAAAACATGCAAATGCATGTGAGGAAAAGAAAACTCCCCTCCAAGCCTCCCAGGGTGAAAGCAGAGATTAGCTGTTACGCAGGGAGAGGAAGAAGCACTGAGAAAAACCCACCTCAAGACTCAGGAGCACAGGTCACACCTTAGACTGAAGTTGGGCCAGGAAACTGAGAATCATCACCACTTCCCAGTCATGAGCCTAGCACCAAGTGATAAGCCACAGCAGTATGCTGCTGAGAGACGAACAGGAAGAAGACTCCTTCTGTGGTACAGGTATAGAGGGAACACTGAGGATGAAGGAGGAACACTAAGAAAAACCCAAGAGCAGGCCAGGCCCCATGCTAAGTACAAGGTAGAAGAGCCCACCACTGCAGAAATTTGAAGCCTGTGATGCAGTAAGAATAACTTCAAAAGGAATAAGGACAGCCAAATCCAGCTGAGGGCTAAATCAACCTACTGCAATAACAGTATGACAGAAAATGAAACATGCCCATGACATAAACACTACCTCAATCTCTACTGTACATCTAGACACAATGTCCAGCATTCACAAAAAATCACAAGATACACCAAAAAGCAAGAAAAACTACCCACTGTCAAGAGATATGACAAAGAAATCTCAACAAAATGAGATTCAGAAATAAGACACATGTTCAAACCATAAGGCAGGATTTTTTTTTTTTTTCTTTGAGACAGAGTCTCACTCTGTCACCCAGGCTGGAGTGCAGTGGTGTAATCTCAGCTCACTGCAACCTCCACCTCCCAGGTTCAAGCAATCCTCAATCTAGGACTTTTTAACTGGGATTGAGTTAAAGGATCTAATGAAAAAGTAGACAGCATGCATGGAGAGATGGAGAATTTCAACAGAAAAATGAATACTGTCAAAAAAAAAAAAGTCAAATAATGAGAACTGTTTTTTAATGATTATCAGAATTTAAAAATTCCTTCTATGAGCATATCAATAGATTGGATACAAGGAATCAGCAAACTTAAAAATCAGTTATTAGAAATTATCAAAGCTAAAATGTTAACAGAAAAGGGATGAAAGAAACACAGCATCTAAAAACTGTGGGACCATATATTATTGAACATATGGGTAACTAGAGTACCAGAAGAAGAGTGAAAAAGGCAAAGGAAATACTTAACATGATAATGGTCAAGAGTTTTCAAAAACTAATGAAAAAAATATGTATCTACCCAAGCAGGTTGGGGAATTCTAAACAGGAAGAAAAAAGACCTAAATCAACTACAAGACCTAGACACATGATATTAAACCCACTAAAATCCAAGGAGTAACAGAAAATCTTCAATTCAGACACAAAAAAAAAAAACACACAGAGGAAGAAAGAAAAGAATTACATTATACTTCTCATCAGAAATGAAGCAAATAAAAAAAATGGAACATCTTTAAAGCACTAAAAGAAAAAAAATCTGTCAATGCAGAATTCTATGCCCAGTAAAAGTATTTTCTAAAAATGAACAAACAGACGAGAAAGACTGATAAAAAGCCTTTCCAAATTCATTCCCCTGTGCCTCCCAGTATGCCATGGACATAACTGAAATCATGATTTCTAATACACTTCCTAGGAGTTAAACACTCTTATGTCTGTTTCTATCACTTATAATGTAAATTCCTCAAGGATGGAGACACTGCTGATAAATCTTTGCATTACCAGCACCTAGGACTGTAAAATCTACAGAGGTGGGCTTTTAATCAATGTGTGGTTGATGATGGATGATGAAAGAATGGATGCTGGGACAGCTTTGGAGAGACGAGAAGGAAGCTAAAAGTAGAACAATAGGATTAGAACAAGAGTGCAGAAGTCATTTAAAAAGAAACCTAGAAGGCAGAGATGACGAAGCATAAAACCTCCTGGGATGGTCTCAGTGACCTGCAAATAATGATATCTGAACAGTAAATACAGAGAAAAACATCAGAGCATATTGATTTACATTATTTATATTTATTCAGCTACAATGTTTGGATAAAATAAATCAAATAGGAAGGAAAGTCCCACATTATCTACCTGGTAGATATAATGTGGAAAAAATCAAAGGCTAAATGTTTATAATATATTCAGACAAAGAAATTTCTTTAAAGTTGTATGTTGAATATATCCAGTAAGACAGACTAGATGAAAGAGGTTTATAAGATACATTAGATGAAAGAGGTTTATTACAGGATTTTGTAGACTAAGGGGGGTTCGAACTCCAAAACCCGCTGTTAGGACGGAATGAGGAAAAATGATGCCTCATTTTCTGTGTACCCCTAGGTCAGGACTGAACAGCAAAGGGTGGATGCATGACAAGGTGACAGGGTAATCACTGACCCAAGATCTCTACCCACACAGAGGCCAGATCCTCTCCAACTACAGTGAACTATGTGACCCTCCAATGAAAAGGGGAAAGGGGACTGAGGTTAGTATGGACAAAGCACAAGGGAAAGAAAACTTCTAAAAACCCAGACTAAAGTCTGAAGGAACCCTGCACTTGTTACTGGGCCTGAGTACCCTGGAGAACATCAAGCCTCTTCATGCCTCCATATGCCCAGGCACCCAAAGCTCCTTATGTCCTAGAAACTTACATCCTCCACAGGTCCCTCTCTAGAATCCACCCATAAGGAGATCATCATGTTATCACGAGGAAAATGTGGGCGCTCTAAATGTCTAAGAAAAGTTAACTACTTTGTATACCTCAAATTGAAAAATATAACACTATCAAGTTACAGGACTGAACAATCATGGCTGGATTTTCTGTTAGGTATTTTTCTGTAGTAAAATTACTGGTAAAGTACAAGACTGTTTGACTCCTAAGCCTCCTGAGGTTTATACTGATGGGGATATTTCATATACTGCACATTCATGGTGTTCCCCACAACACCTCACACTGACATACAGACACAGAACACTGTTGGCATTTCAAAGCATTTAAAATATAAACGTTACTCAATATTAACACCACCATTTTTTTTTGGAGGGGGAAAATAGAGAGAGAGACAATTTTTCTCTAATGATTCCTTCTTTCATCTTCTCTTACCCGTTCCTGTAGAAGTTCCACAACTTGCTGGACACAGTCATTTACATCACAGGAGTCTGTTTTCAGCACCAACTCAGGGGCTTCTGGCTTTTCATATTCAGAATCGATCCCAGTGAAACCTGTGAAAGTTACCAGATAACAGAGTAGGATGGAAAATAAAATTAAAATTGCTTCGTTTTTTCAGCGCAGACCTCTGCTACGTTGAAGTTAGTATCTGCGCTGTCCTCCAAGTCACAGGATTATAGTAATGAAGTGTCTTTCTTGGGAGATTTCTAATTAAACTTTTTTTTTTTCCTGTACTGGGGGCCATTTTAAACTGCAAAATTACCCAAAATAGCATAAAAATGTAAAAAATGTGGCACCAAATAGGCTGCACAAAGAAAAACTGTTTATGGTTTGAGAACTAAACCCAGAAGGCAAAGTGCTGTCTTGTCAATTTTCGCTGGGAACTGTGTCAGGTGTGTCAGACGTGCTGCACTGACCGTGAAAGTGCCAGGAGTATTGATGTGGAGATTATAAATACATTTTGTCAAGTAGGCAAATGCATAAATATCGAATTCACAAATAGTAAGAATCAATTCTACTACTTTTGTCACCTTTTCTCTTTCTTTTTTGTCTTAAGAAAATGCCCAAGTTGCCTGTGAAGATGTACGGAATTAATATCAGGTGATCCAAAGCATCTCAATTTCTCTACAGGACATGGACATAAAACCAAACCTGACAAGATTATTTTCTTCTCAATGCAAAAACAAACACTAAGTCAATCTGTCCAGTATATTCGTAAGAATTATCCGTGGACAAATTGAAGCTCTGCAGGCTTCTTCTGCCATCAGATAACAAGTGTTCAGTCAAATCAACTACTATTTGCTTAAACTAAACATAAATAAGGATAGTAAATAGATCACAAAATAAATTACACAATCAAATATAATTTTAGTAATAACCACTATTTAGATTTTTTCCTACGGTATATGTGTTACCATATAAATGCTAAGGAAAGAGCAAATAGATGACAATTTTCCAGAGAGGGTTAGCCGAGTTAAAGATAGGCTATTCCTATCTTATACCCCTGACCTTACCTCACAACGTAAGTCATTCAAGACTTTTCTATCTTGGAAAGCTTAGGTCACTCTTAGGTTAGAATGGTATGTATGAATTTAAAATCATTACCATTAATATTAAGAAATACAGCTAGCAAAAGAGTTCAATAATATATACTACAAACCTACAGCCCACTTATTTCATTTTTTTCTATTTCCTATTTCTAAGCATCCCCTGCAGTACTGAACTCAAGAAAAAATTTCTGCATTACCAGTATTCCCATTTAGCAGTGGGTCACAAGAAAACGGCTGGGGAGGCCGGGCGCGGTGGCTCAAGCCTGTAATCCCAGCACTTTGGGAGGCCGAGACGGGTGGATCACGAGGTCAGGAGTTCGAGACCATCCTGGCTAACACGGTGAAACCCCGTCTCTACTAAAAATACAAAAAACTAGCCGGGCGAGGTGGTGGGCGCCTGTAGTCCCAGCTACTCAGGAGGCTGAGGCAGGGGAATGGCGTAAACCCGGGAGGCGGAGCTTGCAGTGAGCTGAGATCCGGCCACTGCACTCCCGCCTGGGCGACAGAGCGAGACTCCGTCTCAAAAAAAAAAAAAAAAAAGAAAACGGCTGGGGAAAAAAAAAAATTCCAGTTAAGAACACTAATTGTTAAGCTCTGATTCTCAAATGCGACGATATACTGGAATTACCGGGTCCCACCCCATGAGATTCTTATTTCACTTGTCTGGAGTACAGCCTTGGCACTGGATTTTTAAAAGTTCCCAGGGAAATGCTTACATGCAGCAAAGCTTGACAAGCACTAGGTTAGAAGAGGTGGCTTAACATTTTAGAAGCCCTGGAGTTCTCCTACTAGACAATTTATCCATAAGTGATTACAATGATAAATGTAAATTATGAGGAAAAACATATTTAAGTAGGTAATAAAAACTATCTTAAGTAGTCATCATGAAAATAATCAAGATAACATAATGAATGACACAAGGATATACTGACTGTCCAATAAATGTCATGTGAAGGTCTGTAACAGCCTGAGGCCCCGTGAATATACACAATCTTATCTGTCCTGGAATGTTTACCATTACAGCTTTGAAACAGTTGATAGGGAACTTATTAAGCACCATTTACAAGTAAAAGCTTTTTAAAAAAATAAGTGACTCTACAATCAGGAACTCCAGCACCATGGCAAACCTAAATATCAGTGTATGCATACAGACACACACACACACATTAACCTAAGGAACATTTTATCAACCTCTACTCAGGGGAATATAGTCAACAATTGAGAAAGTAAACAAGAAACTGGACTAATACAAACATACTCCCAGTTAATAGAGTACAAACTGTAAGAGACTCAAGAGCGTTGTGGACAAGGTCTTATTCATCTTTGAATACCTGGCACCAAATACATACCTTGCAAACGGAAAGCTGAGGACTAAACTCTCACTTTTTATCTTGCCCTAATTCCTGTCTAAGGGGCCTAGGAAGTCATGCCCTACAAACCATAAATTTTCATCAGATAGGTTTTATTTAACCCTATATATCATGACTTCTTTTCCAACCAGACTCTGGCATAACATTGCAAGACAAGAAGAAAATCAAAACATTTTCCCCAAAACATATTTCTTTGCCATATTTTGAAATGGTCCTGCAAAGTTGTTTTTTGTGGGGGGAAATTTGCATCTTTAAAGAATCTTTATTAACAAACCTGTATTTTTTTCTTCCAGACCCTCCCAAAAGAGATTAAGATCTGAACAGGAAACATTTATCATCTATTATCTCTAAGGGTAGCCACCGTAAGACTTCAAAAGAACTTTGGTCTCCACAATCTTTATCTTAACCTGAACATTCTCTTTCTATCAATCCCAGGTCTTTAGACAAACCCAACCAATTGTCAACCAGAAAACGTTTAAATTCACTTATATCCTAGAAGCCCCACGACAACCTGGCTTTGAGTTGTCCCACCTTTCTGGACCAAACCAATGTATTTCTTTTATGTATTTGATTGATGTCTCATGCCTCTCTAAAATGTATAAAACCAAGCTATGCCCCGACCACCTTGGGCACATGTTCTCAGGACCTCCTGAGGGCTGTGTCATGGGCCATGGTCAATCGTATTTGGTTTAGAATAAACCTCTTCAAATATTTTACAAGAGTTCAACTCTTTTCGTCACGAAAGCATTGGCAAATGTGTGTTGAATATTCCACTCCCACTCCACCTTCTCATCCATCCAACAAGCATTAATTGTGTGTGTCACAGGTATATGCTTTGGGTGATGTACTGTGCTAAATTCTAAACACACAAAAATGTTCACTATGATCTCCCTGCTCACAAGCAGCTTACTCCAGCCAGGATGACAAACCTTCTTCCCTCACCAATCCATTCTTGCAAAAACAACAAAACCAACTACAATTAAAATAAGTAAAAGGTTTAGACTTTAGGATCCACCATTTTGCTTTTCTGTGCCAAATTTCTACACAAAGACTGATCTGAAAACTGGCCACTGAGACAGTAATATGGGAGTTGAAGGGTTAAACAGGTTTTCCTCCAATTGTCCTAAATTATTCTGGTCAAGCAGCCTGCTCTTTCTAAGTCAAGAAAGTAACAGCTTAATGGGGTAGAGGGTTGACAGGCAGGAGTCCCCATCAAGGAACTGATTCTCCATAGTCACATTACCTGAGGTCAGCCTTGCCCATGGAACTAATGTTACCACAGCAGATGGAACTTGACCCAACTGCCAAAGCATTCCCAGGTCCAAATACAGAAGAACCCAGAATAACTACCATTTTCCTTCCCACTCTATCTTTTTCTTTTCAGGGCCAAAAACTGAATGCCAAAATCTATCATTGAGAGAGTTCCTGGGAGTTCCTGTGACAGTCTCAGGCTATCACATTCCCTGCTGGGAAGGCAAACTTAAAAGTTACCTGCAGTACTCACTGACTCCTAAACAATGCTATCTTTAGTTAGTTGTTTTTTTCTTTCTTTTTTTTTTTTTTTTTTTTAATACAGCAAGTCCTTTGTTTCTGTTAACAATAATAGAACAGGACAAGTCAAGGAATGTCTACAAGATAAATAGTATGATTGATATCAAAGGCCAGAGCAGAGCTGGCTTCTAAATTTCTCCCTCAATGTCTAAATGTCCACCACAGTTGAAACTCTGCGAAGCGGACCATAAAACCTAAAAAGCGAGGCATAGAGCTGTCCCTTAGTAATCATGTGGATTTGTTCCAGGACTCCCTGTGAATACCAAAATGTGAGGATGTGCAAGTCTCTTACATAAAATGGTGTACTATTTGCATATAACCTATGTTCATTCTCTTATGTACTTTAAATCATCTCTAGATTACTTATACCTAGTACAATGTAAATGTTATATAAATAGATGTTATACTATATTTGTTATTTATACTATTTTTTAATTGTTGTATTATTTTATATTGTTTCTTCTGGAATATTTGCAATTCACGCTTGGTTGAAACTACACACGTGGAACCCACAGATGTGCAAGGTCAGCTGTATATATTTTAATAGAATCAGTGATATGTTAATTCAATCTAATTCAACAATGGTACATGAAATGAATAAGGGACCATTCCAAGGATTGTAATAAAGTACAAGGCATTATCCTCGTCATCAAGATGCTTATCATTCAGGCATTTTTTCCAATAGCTATGGGATTTCCTCCATTTTCCCTGGAACAAAGAAAGTAGAATTGGTGGCAGCAGGCAACTGACGTCCAACTTAATGTTAAGCAACTAATTTCCTCAAGTAGGTATTCACCAACTCCCAAGCCCCAACTCTGGCTACTGAACAGGATTCCAAAAGGATCAACAAGACTCATTTAGCCCAGCACCAGGCACTGCTGCTATGCCTGAGAGACAGAATAGTGTAATAAGGACTACATTCTCTCCTCAAGGAGCTCCAAGTTACTCTAACACTTCCAATCTCTTAGAAAATATCCTAAGCAAAGTGAAACTGGGAAGAAAATATTACTGACCTTTAATTTCTCCTGCCCGGGCTTTTTTGTAGAGTCCTTTGACATCCCTCTGTTCACAAACATGCAGAGGAGCATCAACAAATACTTCAAAAAACGGCAAACTTGCACCCTCATGAATCTGCCTTGCATTGTTGCGATCCTTAAAAAAAAATAAAAATAAATAAAAAATGATCACACAAATCAAAAAGGTACTATGTTAATACTACAAATGAGTAAAAAGTGCTTCTCATCTAATTTAGTGGGAAATAGACAAAATTTATGTTTTTAAATATAAACTGAAAAAAAATCCAAGAAATTATTAGGTTAATTCCTGTTACTCGTGACAATTTTAAAAGGCATACTGTTCTACTAACCCAGAATACTGGGGCGTTACAGAAGGAAAACAACGAATGCACCACAAACTCTTTCACCCAAATTCTATGTGGATCCTGAGCCAAAGCCCAGCTTGAATGCAAGTGTCATCAGGCTTCTCTCTAAAGTCACATTCAAACCCAGCCTAAGCAGGCATGAAAACAACTGCACAAGAAAGATTCATTCAGAATCCTGAGGCTAGTTTCTTTGCCAAATGCAAGCCCCCTGCAGCCACTTCTCCTCTCTAACACTCCCAAAACTTAACTTTTCTGCTCCTAACTCCCAACTCTCTAGTAACCACCCTTGTAGTTCCCTCTAAACCCTCCCCCCTCTGTCCTTTGGAACAATGTTTCCTTCATAAGTCAATCTTTTCTTCTTTCTGGTCTTCAAAACCTAATTCTCCCTTTGTTCCACTTTTATACTCCATTAACCAAAGTGTAGTTGCCAATATTTTCAAAGTTGGTGCCTGCAATTTCTACCATCCTTTTTCCACACAGCTCATTTTAGCATTTGCCACCTTCCTTGGTCCCTCTGACAATCCTTACGTACTTCCACTCTGACCGGATAACCATACTTCATGTTTCAAAACAAAAAACAAAAAAACAAATCCCCAAGCATAAGATCTCAATCTCTTCTCTTTCAAGCAAAATCTCATCTCTGTCATACAAAATCTCTTCTCTGTCATACAAATTTATCTACATACTAATGATCCTTTTCTCCCTGCCACTTCTGTCTTCACATATTAGGAATTCCCTTCCCTTTCATGGCCTCCTACAGGACCTTGTTCAACCCAATCTCTCTACTCCACTTGAAATCTTCAGCATTCCCCCTTTGCTGGGTTTCCTGCTCCCCAGCAACAAACAAGTACAAGTCCCTTCATCCATTTAAAACAAATGATGGCTAAGGGCAGTGGTGCAGCACGCTTATAGTCCCAGCTACTTGGGGAGGCTGAGGCAGGAGGATCACTTGAGCCCAGGAGTTCCAGGCTGTAACATACTACGACTGTACCTGTGAATAGTCACTACACTCCAGCCTCAGTGACAGAGTGAGATCTTGTCTCTAAAAAAATTTTTTAGCGTAATGAACTAACAAATCATACAAAAACTTTTCCTTAACAACAGGTACTTTTCAGTATTTAAAATACCAGGCCTCTTTGCTGCTTTCCCACTGTTATGCCTATGGATGCCTATAATGTTATTCCCTGATGTTTCCTAGGCAGACTCCACCTGGGCTCCTCCTACTTCACCCATCCCTTAACACTGGAGTTGCCCACACTCCCACCACAGCCCACTGCTCACCTTACATAGTTCTTGTGCATTTCTCTCAAGTGCCTTCACAGTATAAACTACAACACATATATCAACACTGAAGCTTGAACCCTGAACTCTATCCTGAAATTAAACACACGTGCCCAAATTCTTCTATGTCCACCTGCATATACCACAGGTGCCAAAAACTAAGCGTGTCCAAAACTAAATCCAGTCCCTTTTCTCTCAAGTTTGCATTCTCTCGTATACTTCCCAAATCAAGGAAGACCACACTACACACCCACAATCCTAAGAGTGGTTCCTTCCCTTTCTCATACATTAATTCAGTCACAAAGCCCTACAGATGTTACTTCTAAATATTACACCAACGCCGTTTGCAATCTTTCCCTATTCCCTAGTTCAACCTCAATTCTCTTGTCTGAACAACCTCAACATATTATTGGTCTTCTGGCTTCTAACTTGGATATGCTCAACGCCACAGTCTACACTGTGGCAAAGGATGCAAATCTGACCATCTTACTAAACTCTTCAGAGACTCCCTGCCACCACTGGGGTAAAATCCAAGTTTCTTAATGTGAGGCATCAGCCCTATACCCGGCACCACCATTCTCAGTCTTGCACTTGATGCTCTATTAATAATACTTGCTTGGTCAGGTTGTTTCTACCTTAGGCCTCCCCACGCCACAACCCCACCCCTACCAGCAAATACTCAACCCCTCTCTTCTGGATAAACCAATGTGCTTCCTCACAGCACATCTCCATGGTGACCTCCTCCAGGAAGCCTTCCCTGCATGCTCAGGCTGATGAGGCCCCTTGCTTTCTCGGGGTTCTCAGAACACTCACTATATATGATCATAGATCTTAGTCCAGTATATTAAAATCGTCTCATTAGCTTTACAATGTCAGTGTCTGGAACAGCAATTAAGCTATGATCTTACTATTCTAACTATTCTTTTAAAGGAAAGTGTCACCGAGTTTCTATCCATGGCTCTCATCTTATTAGATACTCTTCTGTATCTAATCGTCCTCATCTAGGTTTCAACTAATAAAGATAATGATTCCTAAATCTAGATCTCAATCCTACACAACTTTCCTAAACTCTAAAACCAATTTCCTAGATGGCCCAGTGGTAATCTCCACTTAGACACGCCACTAGCACTTCAAACATAATCCACCAAAAATGAAATGTGCATGTCCTCCCCTCCTATCCTGTACTTCGTAACTCAATCATATCAACCTTTATTCAGAAGGCACCATACTTCATTCTGCGTGCCCCCCACCAACAATCAGCAATCAAGCAGGAACCAGGTTTTGCTGATGCTACTCAAGCCTCAAGAGCCCTCAAATATGACCCCATCGTTACTAGTCCCATTGCTGCTGCTCAAGGTCACACCCTCTTCCCTGAAGGATCTGGTGCTACCACAAGCCTCCTGGGTAGTCTCTTACCTCCAGACCATTCTCATTCCAGGCTTCAAGGATGACCTCACTCAAATGCAAACCCAATGACACCAATCTCTGTTATAATCTCAAACTATTAACTCCTTTTGGGGCAAAATTCTTTCTGAACAGTCCAGAAGTCATCACCTAGCCTCTGCAAATCGATCAGCTCCATCTCCCCTCACAATCATCTTTCATAGCAGTCACAGCAACTTACCTACAGTTTCCCAAAAAAAAAAAAAACTGTCTCACATTCCATTGAGCATACCGTACTGTCTCCTCTGTCTGAAATAGTTTTCTCCCTCTGGTCTAACTAGTATACTCTGATTCATCCTTCATGACTCATTTCAAGCAGCAGCTCCTCTGTGAATCTTCCATAACACCTTTCATATATATCTACTTCATCACTTGCCTCAAGATACTATAACTCTTCACATCTCTGCATTCCCACCAGACTGCCAACTCCTTAAGAATAGGAACTATCAGGTTTATTTTTAGAACCAATATGCCCAGTGGTTGACATGGAAATACCCAATAAACATCTCTTGAATGAACAAACATAATCATGACTGTACAGAAAAATACACTTGTCCTGTATTACATGTTTCAATGGAAATATTTTCATGGATTTTCAGATGCCCTAAACATAGTCCACACCTCATTATTAGTGCCTTTATAGATGAGGTCAACAAAGATTTTGCTCCACACTATGCAATCAAGGAGGCCGCAAAGCAGATCAGCACACACTCTTAGAGACCCAGGTGTCTGCTGACAGCTCTCCATAACAGGTATTATAGACCTCCCCTTTTCCGAGAGCTGCAAGATTCCCACCAGAAGGTATAAGAATGCCAATATCATATTTTTATGAAAACTGTGTATATCCAAGGATTCAGGAACTCTAAATAACTCTTACTATGCTCCTATTATTTAAACAGTTTAAACTGACATATTGGCGATGATCCAAGGGTTTCAAGAAATGGTTTTTACAAAATGTTTTAGGACTCCTGCCATGGTTCAATTAAGTGAACCTGTGTAAATAATACTCAATCTAACACTTATCCATAATTCTTACAGGTCAAATCTTGTTTTTTTAAAAAAAAGTCCAAGTAACCATAAAAATTAATGATACAGTACTAGAATTGTGCTAATATATTACATTTATTGAATAGTTATTACATGCCAGGCACTGTGCTAAGGCTTTAAATACATGACTTGCCTAATCTTCAGAGCAACCCTATCTTGCAGGCATTACTTGAACTGAGGGAGGTTAAGTGTGCTGGCCAAGGCCACAGCAGCAATAACTGGCAGAGCTGAGATTTCAGCCCCTTTGTTTCTTTGGAGTTTCAACTCCAAAGACCCTGTCTCTCACCTCTATACTAACTCGCTTATTCACTGATATCAGGGCTTCCCAAGGGAGTATGCTATTGTCCAACAAACACTAATCATATAATATGGTCCAAGAGCCAGGCTTGGCATCAAGATTACAAAGGCGAGTAAGACCCGGTCCCAGCTGTCAAGGAGACAGTGGGGTTTTGAGGCAGCATAGCATCTAAGCTCAGGACATGCACTATCCGGGTGCAAACCTTTGCTCTTCTACAAGTATAGTGTGTGACCTTGGGCAATGCACACCTTCGTTTCCTTGTCTCCCCACTAGGAGACAAGAATTACTTTAGTTAATTCACAGAAAAGCACTCTAGCAGTTACCAGAACACAGTAAAGTGTTCAATAAATGTTAATATTACTATCACTACAGCTACTATCAGTATCACCAGTCAATGAACTGAGTTTTTGAAAATAACATATGCATACCTACAACCATCTGATCTTTGACAAACCTGACAAAAACAAGCAGTGGGAAAGGATTCCCTATTTAATAAATGGTGCTAGGAGAACTGGCTTGCCATATGCAGAAAATTGAAACTGGACCCTTTCCTTACACCATATGCAAAAATTAACTCAAGATGGATTAAAGGCTTAAATATGAAACCCAAAACTATAAAAACCCTAGACGAAAATCTAGGCAATACTATTCAGGACACAGGCATAGGCAAAATATTTCATGACAAAAACATCAAAAGTAATTGCAATAAAAGCAAAATTTGACAAATGGGATCTAATTAAACTAAAGAGCTTCTGCACAGAAAAAGAAACTATCATCACAGTGAACAGACAACCTACAGAATGGGATCAACAAGGAACTTAAGCAAATTTACAAGAAAAAAAACATTAAAAAGTGGGCAAAGGATATATGAACAGACACTTCTCTTAAGAAGACATACAAGCAGCCAACCAATATGAAAAAAAGCTCAACATCACTGATCATTAGACAATGCAAATCAAAACCACAATGAGATACCATCTCACACTAGTTAGAATGGCTGTTATGAGAAAGTCAAGAAACAATAGATCTTGGTGAGCTAGGGGAGAAAAAGGAATGCTTTTACATTGTAGATGGGAGTGTAAACTAGTTTAACCACTGTGGAAGACAGTGTGGTGAATCCTCAAACACCTAGAGGCAGAAATACCCCTTGACGCAGCAATCCCATTACTGGGTATATACTCAAAGGAATATAAATCACTCTATTGCAAAGATACATGCATGAGTATGTTCACTGCAGCACTATTCACAATAGCAAAGACATGGAATCAACCTAAATGCCCATCAATGATAGAATGGATAAAGAAAATGTGGTACATATACATCATGGAATACTATGTAGCTAAAAAAGGAATGATATCATGTCCTTTGCAGGGACATGGATGGAGGTGGAAGCCATTATCCTCAGCAAACCAACACAGAAACAGAAAATCAAACACTATATGTTCTCACTTATAAGTGGGAGCCAAATAATCAGAACACATGGACACATGGGGGGAACAACACACACTGGTGACTGTTGTGGGTAGGGATGGAGAACATCAGGAAGAATAGCTAATGGATGCTGGGCTTAATACTTAGGTGATGGGATGATCTGCCTAGCAAACCACCATAGCACACGTTTACCGATTTAACAAACCTGCACATATAGTCCTGAACTTAAAATAAAAGTTGAAGAAAATAACATAAAGTGTTAAGGTACCTAACCTAAGTCTCAATGTATGGCTAGAAGTCAGGTGACAATGTGAGGGAGAAGAGTGCTTTCCAGGCAGGGAGGAAACAAAAATCCTGATATAAGAAATGACATAATTTTTTCAGAGAAATACCCAAACATGGTTTGTTGTTGCTGCAATCTCTAAAATAAGAGGAACTATGATATAAGCTAAGAACAACGAATTCTGAGCAAAGAAGCCATGGTAGGGCACATGTTAAGAAACTCAGATTTTCTCCGGAGTATGACATCTGTCAAGCATTCACTATAGGTTTATTAAGTGGAAAAGTCGCGCTTGAAATAATTTGGTCATTGGCTTGAATTCAACCACTGTGTTATACTTCAGGGCTTTTTTAAAAGCAGGTTTTATCAAAACCGGATTTACTTAGAAAGTCACAGCATAGAAATGTTTTAGGTTATTTTAATCCTATGTTTGAGGAACAAAGAGATGGTAGCTGGGGAGGAGCAGAGTTAGCCTCAAAGCACATATCAATGTTTAAAGTATGTGCTTTGCCTGATATCATATTTTTAGTAAATGTAATCAGAAAGGCAATGGCACAAAGACCACATACCTGAGTATAAGGTGATATGAAACTTGTGATGCACACTAAGCCAGCGTCTGCAAACAGTTTAGCAACTTCTGCGATGCGTCGAACATTCTCTTCTCTGTCTTCAGGACTAAAGCCAAGATTTTTATTGAGACCTTGACGAATATTGTCACCATCCAGAGTGTAGCATGGAATACCATGGCAAACCAGGTACTCCTCCAAAGCCATGCTCACAGTAGTCTTTCCTGCTCCAGACAAGCCTAAAATTAAACAATCCAAACAGATTTCATGTGTAAAGTTAGAAGGATAACTACATAGTAATACTTTTTTTTTTTTTCCAGAAACAGGGTCTCGCTCTGCCACCCAGGCTGGAGTGCAGAGGCTGCATAGCGCACTGCAGCCTCAAACTCCTGGACTCGAGAGATCATGCCTCAGCCTTCTGAAAAGCTGGGACAACAGGCACATGCCACCACATCCAACTTATTTTATTATTCGTAGAGACAGAATTCTCAATACGTTGCTCCAACTGGTCTCAAACTCCTGGCCTCAAGAGATATAAAAAATTTTAATCACAGGATTAAATCCATTAATTATGCACAGCAATCTCTCAGTAGTGTTCTTATCTAATATTTCTCTTTAAGATTTACTTCTTACCTAGGAAAATACCTACAGTTTAAACATAATAAGAGTTTAATGAAATATCTATGAGCAAAGGTATCAGAAATCACTGATAAACTTCAAAAAGGCTGAACTAATTTTATTAGCAGACATGGTTGGGAATTCACTTTGTCCTCTCATTACCACTTTTCTAAAGCAGCATGCCAAATTTTAAAACAAAGTCATATGCCCAAATTATTTCTGGTGAGGGAAGAAAAATAAAGGACAAAAGTAAGAAATGTTACAAAGGTACCTCCATTTTCCTAGATCATCAGCACTCACAAACCACCTTGATACAACTATCTGAGAGTCCAATTTATAATATAATTAATCTTAATAGAACACCCTCATCTCAACTCACCTTCCTATACCAACAGTGTTTACTCAGTAAACAAGGAGGAGAAGGAAAGAGTACATTTATGCACAATTACTTGCCAACTTGGCAAGTGTCATAACCAAGATACTTCTAAAGCAAGATATAAAATACTAAAGTCTAATGTACCAATGCTCTTGAAAGAATTCATGGTAGTACAGAAGGCTAACTGGAATTAAAAAAAATAGAGAGGGCTCTTTTTCGGTTCCATATGAAATTTAAAGTAGTTTATTTCTAATTCTGTAAGAATATCAAATGATAGTCTGATGGGAATAGCATTGAATCCACAGATTACTTTGGGCAGTATGGCCATTTTCACGATACTGATTATTCCTATCCATGAGGTTGGAATGTTTTTCCATTTGTTTGTGTCCTCTATTATTTCCCTCAGCAGTGGTCTGTAGTTCTCCTTGTCCTTCACATCCCTTGCAAGTTGTATTCCTAGTTATTTTATTCTCTTTGTAGCAATTGTGAATGGGAGTTTATTCATGATTTGGCTCTCTGCTTGTCTATTGTTGGTGTATAAGAATGCTTGTGATTTTTGCACATTGATTTCGTATCCTGAGACTTCACTGAAATTATTTATCAGATTCAGGAGTTTGGGGACTGAGACTATGGGGCTTTCTAAATATAGAATCATGTCATCCGCAAACAGAGACAATTTGACTTCCTCTCTTCCTATCTAAATACCCTTTATTCATTTTTCTTGCCTGATTGCCCCGGCCAGAACTTCCAATACTATGTTGACTAGAAGTGATGAGAAAGGGCATCCTTGTCTTTTGCTGGTTTTCAAAGGGAATGCTTCTGGCTTTTGTCCATTCAGTAAGACACTGGCTATAGAATAGCTCTTATTATTTTGAGATATGTTCCATCAATACCTAGTTTATTAAGAGTTTTTAACATAGATGTTGAATTTTATCACAGGCCCTTCCTGTGTCTATTGAGATATTCATGTGGTTTCTGTCATTGGTTCTGTTTATGTGATGGATCGCATTTACTGATTTGCGTATGTGGAGAAAATTTTTGCAATGTACCCATCTGACAAAGGTCTAACATCCAGAATCTATAAGGAACTTAATACACCAGAAACAACTCCATCAAAATGTGGGCAAAGGATATGAACAGACACTTCTCAAAAGAAGACATTTATGTGGCCAAAAAACATATGAAAAAAAGCTCAGCATCACTGATCAATAGAGAAATGCAAATCAAAACCACAATGAGATATCATCTCATGCCAGTCAGAACGACTATTACTAAAAAGTCAAGAAACAACAGATGCTGGAGAGGCTGTGGAGAAAGAGGAACGCTTTTACACTGTTGGTAGGAAATGTAAATTAGTTCAACCATTGTGGAAGACAGTGTGATGATTCCTCAAGGACCTAGTACCAGAAATACCATTTGACCCAGCAATCCCATCACTGGGTATATACCCAAAGGAATATAACTCATTCTACTACAAAGATACATGCACATGTATGTTTACTGCAGCACTATTTACAAATAGCAAAAACTTGGAACCAACCCAAATGCCCATCAATGATAGACTGGATAAAGAAAATGTGGTACATATACACCATGGAATACTATGCCAGCCATAAAAAGGAATGACATCACGTCCTTTGCAGAGACATGGATGGAGCTGGAAGCCATCATCCTCAGCAAACTAGCACAGGAACAGAAAACCAAACATCGCATGTTCTCCCTCATAAGCGGGAGCTGAACATATAGACACAGGGAGGGGAACAACATACACTGGGGCCTGTCGTCGGGAGGGTGGCGGGGTGGGAAGGGAAGGGGAGGGAAAGCATCAGGATACATAGCTAATGCATGTGGGGCTTAAAACCCAGATGATGGGTTAATAGGTACAGCGAACCACCATGCCACACGCTTGTAACAAACCTGCACGTTCTACACATGAATCCCAGACCTTAAAGTAAAATTTGAGAGCATTGATATAGTGTCAGTTGCTTTATACATTAAAAACCGATATTAATGACTATAGCCAGCTGCATTTTCCAAAGATGGCTGCAACTGAATATCCCATCCTACAAGAGTCTACAATGTGACATTACTACTGTCACATCAAGAGGTACTAATTCCCTGCCC
Organism: Piliocolobus tephrosceles; assembly: GCF_002776525.5. Taxonomy (NCBI): domain Eukaryota; kingdom Metazoa; phylum Chordata; class Mammalia; order Primates; family Cercopithecidae; genus Piliocolobus; species Piliocolobus tephrosceles. Next base: position 87,544,806 of record NC_045436.1, read on the forward strand.
TGAAATGTGGGCTGGCTTTAGGGCTTACCTGTAGTCAAAAGAATGTACTGAAATAGTGACACGATGATGTGTGACTACTAAGGCTAGGTCAGAAACTGCTATGCAGCTTTTCTTTGATCACTTAATTTTGGAGACGCCAGTGACTCAATCCCTCCAGACCACTATGCTAACGTGATCCCAAGCAGGTGTACCAGCCAGTCTCAGCCCGCTAAGCTCCCAAATGACAACCAGCAGCATCTGAGTAAGTCATCTTGGATATTCAGCCCACCTGAAACTTCAGATGGCTGTGGCCCAGGCCAGCATGACAACAACCAAGCAAGACCTAAGCAAAGCTGCCTATCTGAGCCCTCTTAAATCCCTTACCTTCAAAACGGTAAGCAAAGTTAAATGCCGATTGTTTTACAACACTGGGTTTTAGGCAAATTGTTACACAGTAACAGTAAGTGGAACAAAGGGACAGTGGCTGGGGTGAAAGAAGCTGTTCTTGATTTCTTCTGAATTGTTTTTAACCACCAATTGAGCACCAAGTATCGGGGAAAAAAAATCTGAAACTCTAAACTTTTATACAACAAAAACAACCTGGGGGGGCGGAGCAAGATGGCCGAATAGGAACAGCTCCAGTCTCCATCTCCTAGCGCGAGCGACACAGAAGACCGGTGATTTCTGCATTTTCAACTGAGGTACTGGGGTCATCTCACTCAGGAGTGCCGGACAATCGGTGCTGGTCAGCTGCTGCAGCCCGACCAGCGAGAGCTGAAGCAGGGCGAGGCATCGCCTCACCTGGGAAGCGCGAGGGGGAAGAGAGTCCCTTTTCCTAGCCAGGGGAACTGAGACACACAACACCTGGAAAATCGGGTAACTCCCACCCCAATACTGCGCAGTAAGCACACCAGCACACCAGGAGAATATACCCCACACCAGGCCGGGAGAGTCCCACGCCCACGGAGCCTCCCTCCTTGCTAACACAGCAGTCTGCAGCAATCTAACCGCAAGGCAGCAGCCAGGCTGGGGGAGGGGCGCCCGCCATCCCTGAGGCTTAAGTAGGTAAACAAAGCCGCTGGGAAGCTCTAACTGGGTGGAGCTCACAGCAGCTCAAGGAAACCTGCCTGTCTCTATAGACTCCGCCTCTGGGGACACGACACAACTAAAAAATAACAGGGGAAGCAGCAGAGGCCTGTGCAGACGCGAACGACTCTGTCTGACAGCTTTGAAGAAAGCAGTGGATCTCCCAACAAGGAGGTTGAGATCTGAGAAGGGGCAGGCTGCCTGCTCAAGTGGGTCCCTGACCCCTGAGTAGCCTAACTGGGAGGCATCCCCCACTAGGGGCAGTCTGACACCCCACACCTCACAGGGTGGAGTACACCCCTGAGAGGAAGCTTCCAAAG
>NC_045436.1:87546590-87596512 GCF_002776525.5 Piliocolobus tephrosceles
GGGATTGCATTGGGGAGTTATACATGATATAAATGATGAATTGATGGGTGCTGACGAGTTGATGGGTGCAGCACACCAACATGGCACAGATATACATATGTAACAAACCTGCATGTTATGCACATGTACCCTAGAACTTAAAATATAATAAAAAAATAAAAAAAAACCTAAATTATAATAAACATGTCTGTTCATATATACATGTGTATTTATATGTTTTAAGTGCATATTTAATTTGAAACAAAGAATAAGCACTGTTGAAATTGAATTACTGACATAAACAGTTTCAGTTAATAATTACAGTCAACAGAGCAGTCAGAGGAAATTGATAATACAAGATAAGCAATCCAAAGCTAAGATACGGATAACTGGTATACCTGAAGAGTAGAAACCAGTTCTACCGGGTTGAATAGTGTTCCCCAAATATTCATGTCCACCCAGAACCTCAGAAGGTGACCTTATCTGAAAATAGAGTCTTTACAAACACCATCAAAGTTAAATTAAGAGAAGGTCATACTAGATTAGGGTGGACCCTAAATCCAACAGCTGGTGTTATTACAAGGCTATAAGACAAAAGCAGAGATTGGGGTGATCCGTCCACACACCAAGGACTGCCAGCCACCAGCAGAAGCTAAGAGGGGAACAGAACAGATTCTCCCTCAGCACTTACCGGATGAATCAACCTCACCACAAACTTAATTTCAAACTTCTAGCCTCCAGAACTGTGGGAGAATAAATTTCTCCCTCCCATTTTGTGGTTAATTTGTTATGACAGCCCTGGGAAGTTAATATACCAACCAATGTAGAAACACAAAACAACAAAATTTCTCTAAAATAAAATCTGATAAAAAGTGAACCATGTCTAGGAAAACAGTATACAAAAATCACTCAATACCTTGGGCAGATACAGGTTAAGCATCTGAATTGCAAGAAAAAACAAATCTTGACTTCCATGTCCAACATCATCATCAAAAAACATATATATATGAAGGCTACAGAAGATCTGACACCACAACTGACAAGTTCAATCTATTATACAGAATATTGCACCCATCAGGGGAATACATATTCTTTTCAAATACACGTTTTATGAAAACTACAAGTTTTCCAGGTCCACATGGGAGGAGCTTGAAAGTCACCATTACATCCGAACAAGTAAAAACCTGAACAGAATAACTCTTCTTGGATCCATAAGCGGGGGGAGGACAAGGGGCAAACCACTGCCCCCACGAATGGGGAGACAGGCAAATGCAGGGAGTGACGATTGACTGGAGCAGAGACTCACTGTGGGGAAAAGTGCTGTGGGAACCAGGGTCACACAGAAAAACCTAAACTGTAATTGATGAATGAATTAAGGCTCAGTGTGGACAAGTCTGAGAGTTAAAAATTTCAAAGGAACCTAGTTATAGGGAGGTCCCCACAACATTGTGAGTTTCACCTCCAGGAGCTCAATCAGGTTCTCACAGTAAGTACTGAAGAAAAATCCCCAAGTGCTTCCATTCTGAAATATACCAGAGCACCAGATTTTTTTTAACAAGGACTGAACTCAGAAGAAACTATTTAACCAAAGCCTAAACTGCTGAGGTTTTATTGGAACCTAACTGACCTGGGGGAAGGGAAATACCAACTCCAGCCAACTCTAGCCATCCTGTCCCAATTGAAGGCATAGGGTCAGGGGAAGGTGATGACTGAAAACTTATTACATACTAGACCATAGAGCAAGTACCAAAAAATCAGATAAGCTTTATTTATAAGTATCATTAGTGATGAAATAAATGGAAAATACCATGTTTAAGAAAAAGAGTACCCAATATTCTAAAGATCAATTTTCCCCCAAAATTAACCTTAGATACAATGCCCCAAACTAAATAACAACAGAGTTCTGGGGAATTGCTTAAATCTATTACAAGATTCAGACAACACTAAGAGCCAGAAAAAAAAAAAAAAAGGAAGTCACAATGAAAAAAAAAGGCAACACTGCTGATAAAGAACAAGGTAAGAGGACTTACTCCACTGTCTTTCAAGATTTATAAAAATATAGTAACTAAGAAATGTGGCATTAACAGAGGAACAGACAAATATATCAGCGGGACAGAGCAGAGGGCCCACACATAAGTGGAGACCTGATAACAGAGCAGACACTGCAGATCAGAGAAAAAAGATACCCTCATCAATCTATGTTCTTGGGACAAGTGATTATTCACATGGAAAAAACCGAAAATGAATCTGTACCTCGCACTATACACAAAAATCAACTGCAGATAAGAACCTAATTGAGAAAGACAAAAGCCTCTATTTTTACAGGGAAATAAATAATTCCTTAGTCATCCAGATGAAAAAAGGAAAGCTCCTAAAAAGAAAAAGCTTATTAGACTCACACTTCTTCAAAAACATTTAATGCCAGAAGACAACAGAGTACTGTTTTTAAAATTCCAAGACCAAGAAAGTATGAACCAAATATGTATTTTACCCAGCCAAGCTGGCATGAAAGATAGTCAGACATTCTCAAACATAAAACCTCCAGGATTTCAGAACCTAATGGAAGGCCACCTTGCAAAAATTATTTAACAAGGAAATACAGACAATTAAGACCATTCAAATAAAGAGCTTGTGAGTGAACATGTCATAGTAAAAGAACTGATGGTGAGCTACCAACTACTGACCCATTAAGTACTATAAACCTTGGCAATAAAAATGTAACAATTTAACAACTGTCTGGAATTAAGAATGAAGAAATGGGAAGAATGGGAGAGTGTATCTGCTTTCATACAAAAACAAATGGACCTGTCTAAAAATGAAACATGATTAAAAAAACAAAAGAGTAACTTCTTTGCCAATCAGCACAAATTTTTAAGAACTGGTAACAACCACTGTTGACAAAGACACTGGGAAATAAACACCCTCCCATGCTGCTGGTAGGAGAGTAAATGGGGATAAAATTTTAGTGGGCAATGTGGCAAAATGTATCAAAATTTTAAATATAATTCATAGAAGTGAAAGCATCCATCATTTTTAAAGCCACTTCAAAATCCGTATCAATTCAGTCACTCACTAGCCTGCTATGACTAGACCAAAAGACAGACTCTATGGAAACTAACACAACAGAAACAATCAAAGGCCAAAGCAAAAGGTGAATAATAGAAATTCACTTTGGGAAAATTCTTACCACTCATTTTTTCTGGTTATACCATGCTATGATTTGAATGTGTCTCTCAGAGTTCATGTGTTGGAAACTTAATCCTCAATGCAACAGTGTTGAATGAAGTGGTCTAATGGAGGTGTTTAAGTCATGAGGGCTCCACCCTCATTAATGGAATAATCCATCTATAAAAAGGATTGAGGCTGTGAGTTCAATCTTTTGCTCTTTCTCACTATGTGACTCCTTCTGCCATATTACAGACATAGCAAGAAGGCCCTCGCCAGATGCTAGTCCCTCAATCTTGGACTTCCCAGCCTCCAGAACTATCAGAAATAAATTTCTATTCATATAAATTACCCAGTCTCTGGTATTCTGTTACAACAGCATAAAATAAACTAAGACGTATACGGTTTTCACTGTTAGTTTCTTAGAGCAGAATCCGGATCTTATTTGCACTCAGAAGTGTGTAGAAGGTAATGTAGTATCTATGAAAAAGTAGTTTTAAGGTGCATTGTGGTTTTTACCTTTATTTAACAGCAATCCTATAAAAGAACAAAAAAAATTACAAGAAATGTTATTAAGCAACTATGTCAGTTATACGTCATGATGCTCCAAATACAAGAACAGAGCTCGAAATTTAAATATGCCTATGCCTAGTCCAAGGTTACTTATACGCACTATTTTTAAAATAAATTGCTTTATCTCTCTTGACCATACCTGTTAGCCAAACTGTGCAACCACGAAAGCCACCTCTGGTCCCCACCACCTGACCTCTCTTGTTCCTGCTGACATGATGGGCTTGGTAGGTGACGTTGGTTGCTCTCTGCATTCCCTAGGGAAAAAAAGAAAAAAAAAATTCTAGTTTACATTAGTCCTTTAAAAGGCAAACACATATTCCTTGCAAACACACAAAACTCCATGTAACATGCCAAAAGCAAAGAAAAATATAAAACAGTTTTTTTTTCCTTAGAGCACTGGCATGGTGTTTACTGCTTTATACATGCCAACTGATTTAATCCTCACAGCAACCCAAGGACATAAGTACTCTTACTACTAAGGTTTCACAGACGAAGATTTTAAATCTGAGAAACGGTAAGTAACTTGCTCGAGATTCCAAAACTAGTGAGTGACAGACTCCAGAGCCTAGTCTTTTCACACATTCATTTATTCATTCATCCATTCAGACAGTATCTACTGAGGCCCTACTAGTATGCCAAGTGAGTAAAACAAGACCACTATCCTCAATTAGCCTACATCCCACTGGGGAACAATATAAACCAATAAAACTTAATTACAACATCAAAGAGTGGTAAGTGCACTGCAGAAAAATAAAATAGGGTAAAAAAGGAAACAGAGATGGGGAAAGAGTGCCTCTTTAGAGAGGACGATCAAGAAATGCTAAGAGGGTGACATTTGAGTAGACTCCCAAAGAAAGTGTGAAAGAGATGCCTATGGGTATCATGAGATAGCTACTTCTGAAATGAATAAAGTAGAATGCACTGGTTATAACTTCATGTTCTCCCAAAGCTGCTTAAAAAAAAAGCATAAAATTACATAGGCCTCAAAGTATCTGAAAGGCTTTCCTCCAAAGAAGATATACAAATGGTCAATAAGCCACATTATTTAAATAATATTCAACATCATTAGCCACCAGAGAAATGCAAACCAAAACCACAGTAAGATATCACTTCACACCCACTAGGATAGCTGTAATAAAGACAGATAATAACAAGTACTGGTGAGGATATGGAAATATTGGAATCCTCATACATTGGTTGTTGGGAATATAAAACAGTACAGTCATTTTAGAAAACGGTAGCCCCTCAAAATGCTCAATACAGAGTTATCATATGACCAAAGAATCCCACGCCTACATTATACTCACAAGAAATGAAAACATGACCACATAAAACTTGTACATACATGTCCATAGCAGCATTTTCAGAAACACATTGTTATTATCATTACCATGTTGTACAACAGATCTTTCGAACTTATTCCTTGTATCTAAATAAAATTTTGTACCCTCTAATCAACATCTCCTCCAACCATCCTCCTCGACCCCCACTCCACCCCAAACCTCACAGTCCCTGATAAACACCATTCACTCTCTACTTCTACAGGTTCAACTTTTTTAGATTCCACATATAAGTGAGATCACATGGTATTTCTCTTTCTGTGCCTGGCTTATTTCACTTAACATTATCATCAATGTGGTGACAAACAAGGACTTTTATCATTTTCAAGACTGAATAGTATCCCACTGTGTAAATATACCACTTTTTTTATCCATGTATCAACTGATGAGCACTTAGGCTGATTTCATATCTTGACTATGGCAAATAGTGCTGCAATTTGCAATTAACATGAGAATGTAAATATCTACTCCACATACTGATTTCACATCCTTTCATTATATACCTAGTAGTGGGACTGCTGGATCATATGGTAGTTCTACTTGTAATTTTTTGAGGAACCTCCATATTGATTTCCATAATGGCTATACTAATATTCCTGCAACAGCATACTAGGATTTTCTTTTCTCCCATCCTCACCAACACTTTTGTCTTTTTTATAATAGTCATTCTAACAGGTGTGAGGTGATAGTTCATTGTGGTTTTAATTGCATTTCCCTGATGATTAGAGAAGTTGAGCTGATGATTAGAGAAGTTGAGCCTTTTCATATAACTGTTGGCTATCTGTCTATCTTCTTTTTAGGAATGCCTATTCAGATCCTTTGCCCATTTTTTAATTGCATTGTTTTCTTGCCATTGAGTTGTTTGGCTTCCTATTCTGGATATTAATCCCTTATCAGATGTATGGTTCACAAATATATTCTCCCATTCTGTAGGTTGTCTCTTCACTCTGTTGATTGCTTCCTTTGCTGTACAGATGATTTTTAGTTTGATGTACTCCAATCTGTCTATTTTCATGTTTGTTGCCTGTACTTTTGGAGTCATATCCAAAAAAAAAAAAAATCACTGCCTAAACTAGTGTCATAGAACTTTTTTCCTACTTTTCTCTAGCAGTTTTAGTTTCTGGTCTTACATGTAAATCTCTAATTCATTTCTTTTTTTTTTTTATATATGAGGTGAGATAAGGGTCTAACTTTATTCTTCTTCATGCAGATACCCAGTTTTCCCAACACCATTTATTGAAGACTGTCCTCTCCCCATCATGTATCCTTGGCACCTTTGCCAAAAATCAATTAAATATAAATCCATATATTTGTATCTGGGCTTTCTGCTCTGTTCTATGGTTTATATGTCTGTTTTTATGACTGTATCACGCTGTTTTGATTACAACAGCTTCAGAGTATGTTTCAAAGTCAAGTAATGTAATGCCTCCCGCTTTGTTATTTTTGCTCGATTGCTTTGGTTATCTGTGGTCTTTTGTTTCATACAAATTTTACAATCGCTTTCCATACAAATTTTAGAATTGCTTTTTCTATTTCTGTGAAGAATCCTTGGACTTTCTATAGGGATTGCATTGAATCTGCAGATCTCTTTTAGTATGGACATTTTAACAATATTAATTCTTTCAATCCATGAACACATATAATGTTTCCATTTATTTGTCTTCAATTTTTTTCATCACTGTTTCACAGTTTTCAGTATACAGGTCTCTTACTTCCTTGGTTGAATGTATTCCCAAGTATTTTATTTTTCTGGTAGCTACTATAAATGAGATTGTTGTATTTCTTTTATAGGTACTTCATTGTTAGTATATAAAAACACTACTGGTTTTCTAATGTTGAGTTTGTATTCTGCATCTTTACTGAATTTACTTATTCTAACAGTCTTTTGGTGAAATCTTTAGGGTTTTCCACATATTTAAAACCATGTCATCTGCAAACAGGAACAATTTAACTTCTTCTTTTCCCATTTGGATGCCTTTTATTTATTTCTCTTGCCTAAGTACTCTGTCTAGGACCTCCAGTACGACGCTGAATAGAAGTGGCAAGAGTGGACACCCCTGTTGTGTTCCTGATCTTAGAGGGAAAGCTTTCGACTTTTCCTGTTTTTCCATTGAGTATGATGTCAGTTGTGGGCTTGAAATATATAGTCCTTACTGCACTGAAGTACATTCCTTCTTTTCCTAATTTGTTGAGAGTTTTTATCATAAAAGATTAATGAATTATTTCAAATAACTTTTCTGCATCTATTGAGATGATCATAGGTTTGTCGCTCTACATTCTGTTAGTGTGGTGCATCACCTTTATTAATTTGCATACGTTAGCCAGGCACGGTGGCTCACACCACTAATCCCAGCACTTTGGAGGCTGAGGCAGGTGGATCACCTGAGGTCAGGAGTTTGAGACCAGCCAGGTCAATGTGGAGAAACCCCGTCTCTACTAAAAATACAAAAATTAGCCAGGCATGGTGGCATGTGCCTGGAGTCCCACCTACTCAGAAGGCTGAGGCAGGAGAACTGCTTGAACCCAGGAGGTGGAGGTTGCAGCGAGCCAAGATCACGCCATTGTACTTCAGCCTGGGTGACAATAGCAAAACTCCATCTCAAAAAAAAAATTGCCTATGTTGAACCATCCTTGCATCCCTGAAATAAATCCCACCTGATAACAAGGAATGATCCTTTAATGTGCTATATAAGTCAGTTTGCTATGTGTTCAGGATTTCCGCATCTATGTTCATCAGGGACACTGGCATGTGATTTTCTTTTCTTCTGGTCTCCTTTTGTGGCTTTGATATCAGGGTAATGTTGGCCTCATAAAATAAATTTGGAAGTATTTCCTCTTCAATTTTTTGGAAGAGTTTAAGAAAAAATGGTGATATGGTTTGGCTATGTGTCCCCACACAAATCTCATCTCGAACTGTAATCTCCATGCGTGGAGGGAACAACATTGTAGGTGGTGACTGGATCATGGGGGCGCTTTCTCCCATGCTGCTCTCATGATAGTGAGTTCTCACAAGATTTAATAGTTCAAAAGTGTGGCACTTCCGCCCTTGTTCTCTCTCTCCTGCCACCATGTAAGATGTGCCCTGCTTCCTCTTCACCTTCTGCTATGATTGTAAGTTTCTGGGGCCTCCCCAGCCATGCAGAACTGTGAGTCAATTAAACCTCTTTATAATTTACCCAGTCTCAGGGAGTTCTTTATAGCAGTGTGAAAACAGACTAATACAGACTGGCATTAATCCTTCTTTAAATGGTTGATAGAACTCGACAGTGAAGACATCCCTTAACAAATTATTGTCACTATTGTTAATAGTCTTTTAATGTTCATACTAGAGATATAAATTATTGACACATGACAACTACAGTATTAATTCCTAACTTGACTGTGGATTTACTTTTAACAGTGAGTTTTATACTTTTTTGTTACTAATTAGCATCCTTTTATTTCAGCTTGGAGAACTCCCTTTAATGTTTCTTTTGAGACATGTCTGGTAGTGATGAACTCCCTTAGCTTTGTCTGGGCAAGTCTTTATGTTTCTCTTTGTGAATTACGGCATAGTTGAATATGGTATTCTTGGTTGACAGGGTTTTTTTCCTTCAACACTTTGAACATGTCACCCCACTCTCTCCTGGACTATAAAGTTTCTGCTGAAAAGTCTGCTGCTAGCATTTTTGGAACTCCCTTATATGTGATTTGCTTCTTTTCTCTAGCTGCTTTCAGAATCCTCTTTTATTTTCGACAGTTTAACTATATGTCCTGATGTAGTCTTGTTTGGATTGAATCTGATTAGAACTTTTGATCTTCCTGTACTTATTTATACCTTTCCCCAGATTTGAAAGTTTTCTGTTGTTATTTATTTAAATAAGCTTTGTAACCCTTTGTCTTTCTCTTCTCCTTGGACTCCTATGCCTCAACTTTTTGTACTTTTGATGCTGTCCTATAAATCCTGTAAGCTTTCTCCATTACTTTTCATTCTTCTTTTTCCTCCTCTAACTATATAAGAAATCTGTCTTCAAGTACAGATTACTTTGCTTGATCAGTTCTTCTATGGATGCTCTCTATTGCATTTTTCATTTTATTCATTACATTTTTTCAGCTTTATAATTTTTTATTTTTTAAATTTCAATCTGTTAAATTTCTCATGTTGCTCATTTACTGTTTTCCAGAGTACACTGAATTATTTCAATTTTATTGAGGTTTGCTGAGCTTCCTTACACAATTATTTTTTAATTCTTTTTCAGGCAGTTTATGTATCTCCATTTCTTTTGAGTCAGCCACTGAAAGGTCAGTGATACTTTTGGTAGTATTAAGTATCCTTGTTTTTTCACATTTCTTGTTGTCTTATACCAATATCTGTACAACGAAGAGGTAGGAACTTATTCCAGTCTTTGTAGGCTGGCTTCATCTGGGAAGCACTTCACCAGTCAACCTGTCCAGAGAATTCGGGGAGGCCATCTGGCATGGTGCACAGGCAGGCTTGCTGCTGGAGTTCTCTGGGAGGCTGGCCGGTATCTGGGTCAGCAGGTAGGCAGGGCTCAGCTGGTGCTGGAGTAGATGTGGAGGCCTAGGTCTACAGGGGTTGGTCTGAAGCCTACCTAGAATCATAGGACCTGCTCTGGAGCCATGGGGGCTGGCCTAGATGCTCGGCATGTGGGTGCTGGCCTGGAACCTAGGTCCACAGAAATGGTCCTACAACCTGGGTCCATGGGGGCTGGTCCAGTGCTGAGATGTATTGGGATGGTACTGAAACCCTGGGTCTCTCAAGTATGGGGTTGCAGTAGCCAGCCTGGAGGGTGGGGCCACAGGGAATGGCCTTGTATTGGGGCAGACCTGACACCCAGGGCTGTGTGGGCCAACCTGGCTCTCAGCTGGTCTGAAACCTAGAGAAGGCCTGAAACTGGGACAGCTTGCGCCTATATCCACAGGTGCCTGCCTGTGGAAGCCAGCCTGGTACTAAAGGGAGCTCTGAGCCCAGGGACACTGGGGCCAGCCTGGCCCTAAGACAAGTCTAAAACTTGAGTCAATTGGGTCTGGCCTGGTGGTAGGGGTCGGAGGAGCTGGAATCTGGGACTGCAGAATCCTGCTTAGTATCAGCATAGGCTTGGAGGCTCAATCCATGGGTGCCAGCCTGGAGTCTGGGGTTGTAGGGATCTGCCTGGCACTGGGTTTCACTGGGGTGGGCCTGGTGTTGGGTTCCGAGACAAAATCTTATGCTCACTGCCCTCCCCTCCCCTAAGCAAAGGGTGTCTTTCTCCACATTGTGCTGCCTCAGGTGGCAGGCTGGGGGCAGTGATATAGATCACGTAAAACTGTTCTTTCTACTCTCTTCAATGTGTTTTTCCTGATTTCTCTGCTACATGCAGGTGCTGTCACCTCTTACCTGGCTTCCTTAGCTTTTATTAAGGTATTTTTGTGCAAGAATAGTTGTTCAATTAATGTGTATGTGGGAAGACAAGCACTGGGAAGTCCCATTCTATCATTTTGCTGACCTCCACCAAGACACAGATTTGATTTTTAAGGAATTAAATTTCTATCCAAATCTTCAACTTCCATGAGATTAAGGATCTCTTTTCCTATCTTCCCCTTCACAATCCTGTACAGTAGAAATGCCATCTCCCACACATCTGAACCTTATCGTTACCAGTGCCTAAAAAATCCTCCGGGACAAAAGGGATAATTTGACAATTCGTTTAATAGGTATGCCACAAAAGCTGCACTCCTTTCCATCTACCCATCTCATTAACAATAATTACTTATACAATTATTAATACTTTATTTCCAATAAAATACTTTTACATATTTAATAATCGCTTACAAAAAAATGTAACATGAGTCTCTAGATTCATTTCTTTTCAATAAACTGATGAAGCAAATACAAGTTACCAGTTCCACACTTCCAAGAACTTAAAAAAAAAAAGGCTTCAGAAGTAGACATTTGTATATCTTGAGAAGCAGTAGCACCTCTTTAGTTTTAGCTCCCATCAATACTGGCTAAGGAGGAAAAGGGAGCTAAGGTCTCTGCTAAAAGGGAATTGAGGAAGGTGCTATACACATTTTGCTGCCTATACTGGTAGAACCTGTTTGGTTTAGTCATTTTGTTTGAGGATTTTTCCAAGTTACTTTGCTCTTTAGACAAGAAGAAACATGTATCTAATCAATTTTAATTGATTTTGGTCCTGTGAAATATCTTCTGCTTTTCTTATCAAATCAAGCTAGAATGCATAAAAATTATCTGTCAAGCTATAAACTGCTGAGAACATGGTTGTGAAAAAATACAGACAGGATAAGTAGAGACTGTCTGTTTTAACCTCTAAAAAGAATGCTCCCTCAGTCTCTTGCCTCCTACATTTAAAAAGATTCTGGCAGCAAACATAGTACTCTGGATATAAGGAGTTTTTTTTTGTTTATGTATGTTTGATATTGTTAAATCAAGTTAAAGCTAAAGCTTCCTCTTTACATATTTTAAGTTCAGCCCAAAGGTTTCTCCATATGTAGTAAACTGTAACCTAGTTGGAGATATAAACAGACTGTAGCCACACTTGTGCCAATCACTGAGTTCTGGCCAATCAAATGTGGCCAACTGTTCAAAGCATGTTCAAATAAGCCAAATGCTGAGCTATAACCAATTCAGTTGTTTCTGGACCTCACTTCCATTTTCTGTACACTACTTTCCTTCTTCGGTACATAAATCTTCCACCACGCAGCTGCACTGACTCAGGAGGCTGCCCAATTCACAAATCGTTCTTTGCTCAAACTCTTTTAAATTTAATTTCGCTAAAGCTTTTAACGGTATTTTTCATATTAAAAAATAACCTTAAAAAAACTGTCACATTGTCCTACCTCCCAGTTTTTCAGAGTAAATCAAACAGCACTTTTATAAAACTACTGGAATTGAAACAGCCTTTGCAAAAATTGTAAGTGAGAAAATTGTAACAGTGAAAAAGACCTGATCTAACCAACCCCCATCTTGCCTTGAACCTCCAAACTGCCCTTAGGTATTGCTGGGTTTGGGCCAAGCTAACTTTGGGAGAAATTTAGTTTTTAATTTAAATGATAATAGTACTTCCCCAAAAGTAAACCATCTTTTAAAGCTAATAAAAGACCACCAAGTTAGGAGATGAGAGGAGCCTGAATTCTCCTAAGGTGTAAACATAAATGATTACCAGTCACTGCTCCAGAAGTCACAAGATTTTCAATTTCCCCAGTTACTCCTGCAGATAACATCACTATTGTAGAATCTAAGATTGGCCTTTTGAGATGTCTTTTCAGGTTTTTGCATTTCTGACTACCAATGGCTCCACCTGGACCCACCAACCACCTGTGTGCTCCCACCCAGAAGCGGACTTAACACACTAGGACGATTTTCCACACCCCTATGATTACATCCCCAGTGAATTAGCTGCACCCATTCCCTTGCCAAACAAACTATCCTTAAAAAACCCTGGCCTCCAAATTTTGAGGGAGGCTGATTTGTTCAATAATAAAAGTCTTCTGTTCAGCTGGCTCTGCATGAATTAAACTCTTTCTCTACCGAAATTACCGTCTTGATAAATTTGCCTGTGGGCAGCAGGCAAAAGGAACACATTGGGTGGTTACAGAATTGCAAAGTGGTAGACCTATGCCTGAATTTTTAGACTCCGCACGGCACTTAAACATGTGATCTTCTACTTCCCCTTTCCTTCCTTCTGCACCGACTTCAGCCAAATCCTTTCTATAATTCTGAGGAAACATGATATTAATGACTCATTAAGGGTTGAGAGTGAGTGAGTTCCTTTCACCTCTAAATTTTTATTCTTGGCTCTCTCTGGGTTGGAATTTTTTTTTAAAAGTACATTTCTATACTGAGTCTTCTATGCCCTAGTTTCCACACACAGGAGAAACCAAGCTTATTGGTTAATAGTCTGGGTGCTTTGTAGAAATATATATACACACACATGTATATATACACACATATATACATATATATACACACACTATAAAATCTGGCTCAGTGTAAGTATGTGTACCTAGGAAGTCCCTGTAACATTTACTGCCCATATCATTCTTTTGTTATTTATGTACCATTAATACATTTAGGTGTCTTCTTGTGCCTATATATTTTTACTTCCTCAGGAAAGTAGGTCAAGGACTATGAGTGTCCTGCTTGGGGTCAGGTTCCAGGTCATGCTGAGGTCCAAAGGGAGAAAGTGGATGAGCAGATAGCTGAAAGAACACTCAGGGGCATAGGGAGGTGGAAGGTAGTTTTATTCAGCAGCTCTCTCGTCAGCAGCCCACTCACATTAGCTCTCTCTCAGTGTTTGCCTTGTCTCAACTGCTTAGTCCAGCAGCTCCCACACATAGCTACGCGGCCGGCTCTCCCCTCAGGGTCAGCATCTTAAATCTCTCTCTCTCTCTCTGGGTGTGAGCGAGCCGAGCTGTGTCCTGGCTCACTTCCATCCAGCTGCAAAGATGGACAGCTCCAGCTCTCTCTCTCCTTCTCTGGGGGCAAGTGCACCCATACAATGTCAGTAGGGCAATTATACCTTTTACAGACAATAGTGGCTTAGAGCCAAATGATGAGTCTTCTTATGTCACGGCTACATGACTGTGATAACAAGTGGAGTTATACACCTGTGCTGTAAACTCACTGAGTCATTCTGGATGTTTACCTTGGCCTATCCTTGACCAAAGCACAGCCATGTTCTTTACAGTGAGTTACAATTATCCATATTTTCCACAATGCCCAACCTCCTTTGTTCCTAGTTAGTACTCATAAACATTAGATACAAGACATTTAAAGTATGGTTTGTTTTCTCTGTGTATCTTGCAAATGAAATGGTGACTGACACTTGAAAATCTTAAATCTGGCAGAAATGGAACAATTCTTTCCAAGACCATTTAATACTTTCTACTTTTAGAACTAAATGACTAACAATCCTGTCACTAGGCTAACATTGCATGGCCTCTGATATTTATAGTATGCATTTTCTGTACATACTACAAACTTCTGTCCTCATCAACCACACAAGTGGCCCTTTTTGACCCATTCTAATTTCCACATGCCCATTTTGTTATTTTACCTACTTGCCTATAAGGAAAATCGACTTCTCTGTGATGCTATTTAGAGAATTTCAGATTTTGTGAATTTTTCATGATTTTATAAAGAATTGTGCATTTTTAAGTGAAATTTATAAAGACACAAAGCATATACCAAATACTAAGCATAATTCTGGACTTCAATGTCTTTCATCCATCCTACCACCCACCCTAAACTAACTGCTAAACAGTGTATTACTCCAATGAGAAATCCCTGAAATGGCAACAGGTACATTTCTTTTATGTCCCAAGACACAATATGGATAAAACTGAAGAGATGGTAACAATATGGATAAGAGACTGTAGAATACAATGAAAAGAAATCTTTAGTTCACAGAGTTCATGATAATTAAAACCTTTAGTTCACAGAATTAACTGATAACTGAAATTAATCTTGTAAATATTAATAAGTCAATGATAAAAAGCAAATGAAGATCCTACAACCCTGGAGGATGTTGAGAAAACAACTTGAAAAGGCTACTCTTAAAACTTTGCTACTACAAAATATGTTGTGTGGCAATACTGGCATGGCCTGGCTGCTTGTTAGGAAGCAAATCTCAGGCCCTACTACAGACCTCCTGAATCTGGACTAAGTTACTAGCATGTTTATCTCATCACTACCATCTGTCATGCATATACTCTGCATACACATTACGGCTCTCCAACTATTCTGTTAAAGATTAAAGAACTTTTAAATATGTAATAGGTTTTTATATCCGTACCTTTAATGGAAAGGCCCTCCATTCCATTATCTTCAGCTGGGAATTTTGGCCCTAAGACACTCCTAGAAGTCAGAATTGGCCTGGGACTATCTGTTCATTCATTATTTGTTGTTTGATCCTTTCTAGACACTCAGGACACAACGAAAACAAAAACAAAAACATTTCATAAAAGGAACTAGTTACACATAGGTAAATAAAGAAATCACTAATCTGTAACAGACCCTGTCTCCTACCACAAACACAGTGAGGCATTCACCACATATACAAGGGAGGTTCAGAGACTCGGGAGCCAAAATACACTAATGTCCACCTCAAAGGTTGAAATTAACTATTAAAACCACATAAAAGTATCCACAAAAACTTATACACAAATGTTCATAGCGTTTATTCATGAAAGCCAAAAAGTAGGAACAACCTAAATGTCCACCAACTGATGAATAAAGAAGATGTGGCCGGGCGTGGTGGCTCACGCCTGTAATCCCAGCACTCTGGGAGGCGGAAGCAGGTGGATCATGAGGTCAGGAGATGGAGACCATCCTGGCCAACATTGTGAAACCCTGTCTCTACTCAAAATGTAAAAATTAGCCGGGCATGGTGGCATGTGCCTTTAATCCCAGCTACTCGAAAGGCTGAGGCAGGAGAATAGCTTGAACCACGGATGCGAAGGCTGCAGTGAGCCAAGATTGTGCCACTGCACTCCAGCCAGGCGACAGAGCGAGACTCCATCTCGCGGGGGGGAAAAAAGATGTGTTATTATCCATACAACGGGATTTTCTTCAACCATATATTGAATGAACTATTTAAAAAAAAAAAAAAAAAAAAGGAGTCTTGCTCTGTTGCCCAGGATGGAGTGCAGTGGTGTGATCTTATCTCAGTGCAACTTTCGCCTCCTAGTTCAAGTGATTCTCCTGCCTCAGCCTCCCGAGTAGCTGGGATTACAGGCGCATGCCACCACACATGGCTAATTTTTTTTTTGTATTTGTAGTAGAAACGAGGTTTCACCATCTTGACCAGGCTAGTTGATTCATGTTGTAACACAGATGAAGCTTGAAAACATTATCCTAGGTGACAAAAGCCAGATACAAAAGGCCATAGATTATATAATTTCATTTCTAGGAAAGCCCACAACAGCATAATCCATAGAGACAGAAAGTACATTATTGGTTGTCAGGGGCTAGGAGAAAATGTAGAGCCTGGGGAATGACTACTAACGGGTATAAGGTTTCTTTTTGGGGATATGTAAATATTCTAAAATTAGATTCTGGTGATGACTGTACAACTCTGGTTATACTAAAAACCACTGAATTGTACACTTAAAAATACGAAAGACAGGTCGGGCACAGTGACTCACGCCTGTAATCCCAGCACTTTCGGAGGCTGAGGCAGGCAGATCATGAGGTCAAGAGATCAAGACCATCCTGACCAACATGGTAAAATCTCGTCTCTACTAAAAATACAAAAACTAGCTTGGCATGGTGGTACACACCTGTAGTCCCAGCTACTCGAGAGGCTGAGGCAGGAGAATCACTTGAACCAATGAGGTGGAGGTTAAAGTGAGCCAAGGTTGCACCACTGCACTCTAGTCTGGCAACAGAGCAAGACTCTGTCTCAAACAAAAAGAAAAAAGAAAAAAAAAGAAAAAAAAATATGAAAGATAAAAGCAGAGGGAAGGTCTGCAAGCATCAATGTAACTAGAGAGAACAACAAGAGAAAACAGCCCACGCAATGGCTGCATTCATCCAAAGACAGACACTGAATTTCTCTACACAATGTCTGGTATTTCTACCATCATTATTCAGTTAAAATTTAACTGTGTCTTTAGGAAAAGATATGTCACAGAAACGATTATCACTGGCAAGATTTCTCTCCTTGATCAACCTAGGCAGGCTCCTTCTGAACCCTTTTTCAACTGGGCCCTATCCTTGGGCACGTCTTCAAGAGTCGAATTTCAGCAGAAATCCCCCATCCTCCATAGCTGACCGAACTCGTCAAGCTGCACCATCCCCCAGATGATGCCTGATCACCTTGGCCTGCCTGCCTTCAGCAAGAACCCTGTTAAATTGTTTTAGTCAGAATACTCCCTAATTCTTAATGTTTCCTCTCTTAGTAATTTTTCATCCACTGACCCCCACACCGTTCCCTCACCATAAATTCCCACTTTTCCTCATTGTATTTGGAACTGAGCCCAATCTCTCTCCCCTACAGCAAAACTCCATTGCAGACGTCTCTACAGCCACTGCAACAGTCTCCCTGAGAACATTCTCTTTACTCTCACTTAAATAAATACCAAAAAGAAAAGTCATTCCCTTCATTTGAACTAATTACTTAATCTGATTTCAAAACAATTCAGGATTGAGGTTTTCCTGTCTTGTTATTGGTATGCTATGAGTAACCGATCCACCTCAGAGTAAGAAATGGCAACTTCCAGGCTGATGGGGGAAGAAAAGGCCACATCAATTGGATTTTTTAATTGGATTTTACATTTGCATTTCAGATTTAAGAATTTTTTTTAGACATTTAGGTTTTTTAAGAAATCTTTTCCAATAGATGTTAGAAGAATTATCCCCTCCATACACAAGTAGAATAACCAAAAATGTCTCCAGAACTGCCAAATGCCCCCTAGGGCTGGTAAAATCTCACGATTGAGAACCACTAAAGTAGAGAACTACTCCTCAAAATTCAGTGTAACACACCCAGGCTGGGAAGTATATTGACATTTCAAATCTGAAAAAGCAACTACGCTAAGGGGAGGCTAATACAGCTGGACACGCTACCAGAAGCCAGGGTGCAAAACTGCCCAAAACTAAAATTTCAAAGTAGCCACTGACTCTAGAAATTACCTGTTCTTGGGAACAGAGTAAAAATACCCACATACATAAACACACAGATAAGTAGGAAAAAAAAAACTGGCCATCACAAAGCTTCATCTAGATCTGTACTGTCCAACAGAGCTTCCTGAGATGATGAAAATGTTCTATACTGTGCTGTCCAATTCCTGTGGCCACTAACCACATATGCAGCTCTTGAAATGTGGTTACTGCAACTAACAAACGGAATTTTTTACTTACTTAATGTTCATTAAATTTCAATTGCCACAAGTGGATCGTGAACTGGACAACACAGATCTAGACCTTTTTATCATTCGTCTTATTGCTGTTGTTGGTAAAAGTTTAAGTTTCCCTTTTCATCAGGCAATTTTTTTAGTATCATCTTGCCAGGGTAGAAAGATCAATTCTCTGTTAAACCTGGGGGTGGGGTAAATAAAAGACCAGTGCCTGCCCCGACCACACCCAGGCAAATCCTCTGAAGGACAAGTATATTGGCCTCTTGTTTGGCTGTGTGTTCCACTTCTGTGTCCTTATTTCATTTTTGTATCATCTGAGTGTTCAGCTAAATCCAGAAGGGGCTGCTGGCCTTCTATGAGAAAGATCCACATATAAGGAGACAAGCTGTTTGGGAAAGATAGAATTGGTAAAAGGGGGAATTATTTCATTCATTTATTTGGTTTAATTAACTCTCTCTCAGGTAGAACGTAATATTCATAAAACAGGACCCTTCTCTGTCTTTTTACCACTGCATCCTCAGGACCTGGAACAAGGCACAAAGTAAATGTTAAACATTTGATGAACTAATAAATAATAAGAACAAGAATAGTACTCAAGTGCCAGGAACCACAGTTTTATAAATATATTAACTTCTTTAAACCTCACTATAATCCCATATAGTATGCACCATTAGCCTCACTGTGAGGTATGTTTTATTATCTCATTACAGACAAGGATACTGAGAGATGGAGGGGTTAAATAATGTTCCCAAGATCACCCAGATGGTAAGTGACAAAACTGTAATCTGAATCCTCCCACATACGGAGCTTATTCCCTTACTTAAGCTTTTTTAAGATACTAATGAATTATCTAAGGATTTCAATATCAGAGCTACAGAGCTACTTCGCATCCTGCCCCTAACCCCCAATTTTGTTATATCAGGAAAAGCTCGGTATAGATACAAAACATCTACAACGAAATATGATTACAAGATACTTATTAGTAGAGAGAATGCAACACAATGCAGAAGAGCACAAACAATTCAGCCCATGAACAAGTGAACATATGTATCTATAAGGGCCACACATTTCACACAGTTAAGGTAAAATGGTCCAAGGCTCTGAACATTTCAGCTCCTGATAAAGGGTAACAGGCATCCCAGGGAGAAGGAAAGGCTTGTATAAAACCATGAGGATGTATGACATGGATGGAAAGTTGGGCTGGAGCTATGGAAATTTAGGGAGTTGTAAGAGGGGAATGGAAAAGCAAACCAGAGAGAGACTGTATATGCTTCTTAATGTCATGCCCGGTTTCCAACACTTCTTTTAGCACCCTACTTCACTGCAAGGCAGATCCAACAAGGGACTCAGCCCAATATGATTCTACAAAATGGGTAAATGATACCTGGGCCTGAACTGAGTGTCCCAAATTTCCCTCAGTCCAACTAACACATCCCCAAGGGCAGATGAAAACTGGTCCCATTGGAGAAAGATTCAATTGGATAGAAAACGATATTCATTATATCTGATGCTTTATCAGACTGAAGTAAGAGGCAGCTCTAAGAGTAAGTCAATTTCTTGGTTTTTCTTCACTATTCCCACAGGTATACGGACAACTTTAACTTTCTGTAATTCTAACCGTTTCCCAGAGCTGAAAGACTACATTTTCCCATCTCTTTGCCTACTGTCTCCCACGAGTACACTTCCTTTACCTAATCCTTAACAGGAGCTATTACCCAAAGCTTAATATTTGGTCTCACATTTATTTTCCTAATACTCTTTAACTCGAATTTAACCATGAAACCTTTACTTCCAACCTCAGCACAACTCAATTTCTATAACTATATTATCTACATGTCCCTACTATTTGAAATGTAGATAGTATGAAGGGAAACGTGTACTAACTGTAAAAAAAAAAAAAAAAAAAAAAAAAAACTCCATATTTTTATAACTTTTTATTAATTATGATAGTGTTGACCTTACACTAACATTGAAAAACATACTGAAATGATAGTATTTGGGATATAGTAGGTTAAACATATTACTGAAATTTATGTCACCTGTTACTTTATACTTTTTAATGTGGTATCTAGTAAATGTTGAATTATATACATGGCTCATATTTCCTCTAAAACTATCTCTACTAAGGCTGTCCCTCAAATGCAACAGGTTTAAAATGGGTCCACCACTAACAAGCTCCATGACCTCTCTGTGCCTCAGTTTTGTCATCTATAAAAATGGAAATACTAATTGTAATAGAGGATGATAATAGTAAGAGCTAAGTCTAATTGTCACAATATCTCTGTGAGGCTATCATTTTCATTTTATAGATGAGCAGACAGAGTCACAGAGAAATTAAGTGACCAGCCAAAAGTTACATAGTTAATAAATAGTGGAGCCCAGATGTCAGCCCAGGCAGTCAGCTCCAAGGTCCGGCTTTTAACCACTGTCTCTCATGATATTCACCCTCAGAAATGTAACAAAAACTCAATGGATTAATATAGGTAAAACATTTCAAACCGTTCCTGGCACACACTAAACTCTCCTTTGTGTTTAACTAATATCACCCTTACCCCCGTGCCCAACCTACTTCCCCATTTCCACATAGGTAACAACCTTTCTCCCCACTTCCCAGACCAAAACTTCAGGTTCATCTTTTAACATTTCTCCCTTTTTCATCCCCTATATCTAGTCGGTCCTCTCTACTCTTCCTTAAATGTTTTTAATGCAGCTACTCCTCTAGTCCCACTGCCACCTTACCCCAGCCCTTCAGCCCCTCACACTAGATGAATTAACAAGAACATAAATAGTGCTCATGTGCCAGGTAGGCTTCAAATCTATTAATTCATTTAAACCTTACTATAACCTTGTCTGGTCTCCAGGGCTTCCCCATCTGGGTCCTACCGGGTCTACATTTCTGCAGTAGAACATTCTTCCTGGATTACCAATTTTATCCTGTGATAGGAATTTTAAAGGTGTATGGGTTCTTCACACTTGTGCCTATTAAGCTGATTTAAGTGTGAGAGAGGGAGAGACGATGGGTGTTCCATGAGGGAGAGAAAAAAATTATAAGGATCAGAAAATTTAAAATTCTAGCCCCATCAAAAATCTCCCATAGAATCAAGTCTTCTCTGCAGACAAACATAAGAGCATCACGTAGCCCCAGCCTCCCTATTCAACCTTACCTCCACTTCCCAACAAAAACTCTCCAGAGCAGTCAAACAAGTTTCGTCAATGTTCCTGGAGTAAAAAAATAGTAATTTTTATTCCCAACACTTCTCCACGAAGTTCCTCTCTGACTCAGAAATCTGAGCTCCTCCATAAACCCTCCCAAAACGCCCAGGCGAAACTAATCTCTCCTCTAAATTGCAATAAAACTTCTGTCTTACGCACTCACTGTGTACCACAAAGACATATTCACCAGTTGGCAAATGTCACAACCCCAACACAGACCATGAACTACCAGAAGGCAAGCAGTTTAAGTCCCACATTTTTCACCACCATGTCTAGCGCAAGTCTCTACATAGAATACGCACCATGTGGCAAATGTTAATAAATAAATGAGTAAACAAATGGACAATGTAACAAATTATCTGTAAATACCCCAAGTTAGCCAATCTTATTTCCCTAACCATGAAATACCTTAAGGTAACAGGAACGAAACTGAGTCTCAGTTTCAAGGCAGTGGTTTCACTGCACTTTCAAATTCACGATCTGTCTTCTTTGTTCATCAGAACAATTCCGTGAAGTACATACTATTATACCCTTAAGTCAACTGAGGTTCGAATAAGTAATGACTTTCTTTAAGATCACACAGTCAGTAAATGGCAAAGCTGGGAAGAGAGACCAGGCCAGGAGTCCAGTGCTCTTTCCACGGTTCTAATTCATCTTTTAAATCTCCTTCCCCTCCTTACCATCTATAGAGTTAAATAAAAGGAGAGAGGAATCAGCAGACAATTCTTGATAACAATAACAGATGTGGTAAATTAATGACTTCCAAAGAACATTTGCCTGAAATTGCTTTTTTTTTTTCTTTGATTCATCAAAGGCAAGTAACGTTTTGGGAGACACTGCATTTAAACCTCATTATTCCATTGGACTGTGAAATAACATTTCCATCTAAACCTAAAACCAGTTCCTTTCCAGACTCCAAAGACAGGCCCTCCCCTGCTCCACACTTACAAAGGAAGATAAGGCTGTTTCTCATCACAGAGAAATTAAGGAAGTAAGCAACGTTATGAGGACATAGCACTTTACAAAGTCAACTGGCAGTCGTTACTAAACGTTACAAAGGACTGGTCCCACACCTGACTGTCACCAGGAATGGAGTCTTTAAAACTCCTACTTGTTAAACATTCCGATTTAACACAGAGACACAAAGAACCTCAGTTCAGGGCAGTCTCAAGCCATGAATGACCACATTGTTGGGTACTCTCCCTTCACACTGAAACTCAGAAATGGAAAGACATGGAGATGGACCCAAACCTGGGCCAACCGCACTGGCAAAGCCAAGAAAAACCAAGAACGCGTCGAAGGCGCCCGCCTCCGCCTCCTCTGCAGATCTTCACGCCACTCCAAGGGATGCAGGAAGCTCCAGTTTCTGCAGCCGCAGGTTTCAGCGCCCTGAGGTTTCAGCAGCCGCCAGCTCACGTGTGAAGGATTTTCCTGGGGCTCTTACCTGAGCGCAGGCGCTGGGGAGGGGAGGCGTTCTTCCCAAGAACGGTGGCCCGGACAGCACGCTGCGCCAAGCCAGGGCGAGACCCCCACCCTGCGCCGGGCCCCTCTGCCTCACAACCACTCACGGCCTCAGTCCGGAGGCGCCGCGGTCCCGGAACCCACCTCCGCGCTCCTGGAAGGATGCGGAGGAGGCGAGAGAGAGGCGGCGGCTCCGGAATGAGCTGCTCCCACAGCCTCTCCGTTCCTCGCCGTCTCGCCCTCCTCCCCCACTTACCCAGTTCTGCGCGTTATTGCTCAGCTTGACTTTCTTGCACAGGCTCCCGGGGATCTCCATGACCGCGGAGAGCGCTGGGCAGCCGGGGTTCTCTGCGCCAGGAGGGTAGCAGGAGGAGGCAGGCCAGCGAGCGGGGCGTGGCTAGAGGGCGGGGCCTCCTCGCGTCGAGGCGGGCGCGCGCTGACGTGAGCACGCGCCCGTGCTCGTGGCCTGGGTTGCGCGGCGCACGCGGCGCGCCTCGGAAATGGGTCCGGGGCACAGGTCTGCGGGGAAGGGCGAAGCGCCGGGATAGAACCGGAGGTAGAAGCTGGGGGCGGAGCTTCAGCGCTCGCGCCGGCGCGAGCGCGCACGGCGCTCCTCCTTCCAGATCCCGATGAAAGGGCGGGGCCTGGGATGCAATCGTGGACCGTCACGCACCTCTGCGGCTCGGAGCCTATCTTTGAGCTAGCGCAGAGCTCTAAGAGCGAGTACCAGCAGCCAGGAGAGCGGCAAGCGGAGTGCGCGGCTCGCCACGCGCGGCACTCTCTCAGTAGAGGCTGTTTGGAGGATGCTGACGCGGGCTCCTGCCCCTTTGGCCACCCCTCCACAGGCTGGCTGACGGCCTCCTGTCCGCCCCTTCTGTGCCCCTGTCCTGGCCAGATGTTTTAAATGTTTTACAGCTTTGCAAAGGGAAGAATTGATTTACTGAACAGCTCATTCTCCACATTTTAATGCTTCACTTTAAAAATCTACTCAAGACACGTTTTTGTTTGTTTGTTTGTTTGAAACGGAGTCTTGCACTGTTGCCCAGGCTGGAGGGCAGTGGTAGGATCTCGGCTCACTGCAATCTCTACCTCCCGGGTTCAAGCGATTCTCCTGCCTCAGCCTCCCAAGTAGCTGGGACTACAGGTGTGCGCCACCACGCCCGGCTAGTTTTTGTATTTTTAGTAGAGATGGTGTTTCACCATGTTGGCCAGGCTGGTCTCGAATTCCTTACCTCGTGATACGCCCGCCTCAGCTTCCCAAAGTGCTGGGATTACAGGCGTGAGTCACCGCGCCTGGCCTCAAGATACAGTTTTTAAAAAGATGTAAAAGCCCGATTTCTTGACATCAATAATTAATATCTCAACCGGATTAGTGATTACTTATAAGGTACCTCCCTCTCCAGTTGGAGACCTCCCTTCGCATCAGATTTCTGTGTAGTGCTTCTTACCGACCTACGCCGGAAAGGGGCTTCTGTATTATTAGTAGCTACTCAGGAAATCCCTAGAGGGCTGAAATCCAGGACTGGGGAGGCCGCAGGTAACCCCGAATAGAACGCCCGCCTACGGAGGGCATTTTCAAATTCACCTAATTATTCCAGGGCTAGTTCGTAGGAGGATGGGCTGGGGGCATGAGAGAGTTTCCTCCAGAAGTTGTCTTCCCTCCACCCCCCATAACTCTTGAGTTCTCTTTTCCGCAGCTTGCCCCGGTACCAAGAGAGTTGCTTGCAGCTCTGTCCCTCTGTGACACAGCCGCTCTCCGCCCCCGCCCATCACCAAGATCTGAGGCTGCTGCTGCTGCCTGTTAGTGACTAGCAAATCAACCACCATCACCAAGACCTGAGGCTGCTGCCTGTTAGTGACTAGCAAATCAGCCCCCCATCTGTTTACCCCACTGCTACTGTCTTCAATTAGCCCCCCCCCCCCCCGCCCCATATCCAACCTGAGTTATGACTAAGCCCGTTCACTGGACATCCTCCCACCTGTGCAGCTGCTCTCCACACCCCCACCACACACCCCATTCTTGCACCTGCTGTCAGAGTGGTATTTCTGAAACAGAAATCTGAGCTTGTTACTTGACTACTTGAAATGTGAATGGTTCCCTTCAGCTTTTTCTAGGGAATTTTTAATCTGGGGTTCATATATAGAACTGAATTTCAATATAATTGCAAATTCTACCAATAACAAGAATGAGCTTGGAAGATCTCAAGTTTCATATGAGAAAATAGGGCCGCATCTGAAGTTAGCCTTTCTCTGAGTTCTGGTTCTTATTAGAGGGAAATGGTATTTAGTTATAACGATCTGGCCCTGCGAGTCATCACTGCTGTGAGTTTGACCTTATTTCTCCTAAGAGTTAAAAGACTATTTTTTAAGGTAAAATATATCATAAGTTTACATTGATACTATCCATCCAAATTCATGATTCCAGATATGGGTCATGCAAATGAGCCAGAAACATCTTGTCAAACAGGAAACATAACAAAAGACTATCAAAAGCTACTTAGATTATGTCAAAAGGACTCAGAAATCAATTTAAAGAAATTTTTCCATGTCAAAGATGGGAGAATTAAAGCACTAAATGTACTAGAACTACAAAATATTAAAACGTATCAAATATGTTTAAACCTAGGTGTTTGTAATGATGATGATTTTTAAAAAATGTATTGTCACTCTTAGAGAATGCTAAGAAACCAACTCATTATTTTGAAAACTGGTAAATAAAGGGGATTAATTAAGCATTTAACTCTGCTTTCCCTGGACTGTCAGGGACCCAAAAAGTTGATAAGGAGACGTTTCTCTTTACAGAAGTACCACTAATAAATAAAGAACAAATGATACAATTTTAATATCAGCACTTTTCATCTTCTACTGAAGTAATGGATAAAGACAATGATCCTCTGTATTAGGGTTCTCTTAGAGGGACAGAACTAATAGGATACATACATGTGAATAGGAGTTTGGGAGTTTATTAAGTATTAACTTACACAATCACAAGGTCCTACAACAGGCTGTCTGCAAGCTAAGGAGCAAGGAGAGCCAGTCCGAGTCCCAAAACTGAAAAACCTGGAGTCCAATGTTCAAGGGCAGGAAGCATCCAGCACGAGAGAAAGATGCAGGCTGGGAGGCTAGGCCTATCTTGCCTCTTCACATTTTTCTGCCTGCTTTATATTCACTGCTAGCTGATTAGATGGTGCCCACTAGATTAAGGGTGGATTTGCCTTCCCCAGTCCACTGACTCAAATGTTAATCTCCTTGGGCAACAACCTGACAGACACTCCCATGATCAATATTGCATCCTTCAATCCAATCAAGTTGACACTCAGTGTTAACCATCACAAGTCCACCCCTTGACAACTTGAACCCATACACATCTCCTGAGATCATTCATAATCTTCAAATAAGACAATAATGAGGTTATAATTATGTCTAACATAACTGAACTATCCTTTGTATAACTGGAAATGCAGTCCCCAACCCACATACTATTACATAAAGTTAGCAATACTTAAATGCTGATATGAAGTCAATAAACCTTATGTCACATGATAAAGGGAAAGGATATAAAATAAAGATATTTTCTTAGTACAAGTGTATACATGCACAAACATGTTTTTAAAAAAAGAAGGAGGAAATACTCATGACAGTTACAGTCCTCGTTCCTGTAGCTGGTCACGTGGTCATAGCTGATACTGATGACTACCTTTTTCTACTACCCATTCTGTATTCCCTTTGCCTTCAGCAAGCACCTGAACAGGTTGTGGCTTTTTTTTTTCCTGGTGGAGTGACCCAAACCTTCATCCCTGAAGGGTCTGGCCCATTTGTAGTCCTGCCTTGATTGGGCTGTTGTAGTTTCCCATTGACCTTAATCACAGGGTAATACTAAGATTCACCCTAATTGATTTCCTGTGTTCCATATGTACTCTTCCTTACCTCTGCTGTGGAATAGTAGACTGGGTCAATCACCCAGCTAACATTGTAATTCCCTTCTTAGTCTGTTAACTTAAAGGTAGGAGGAGCCCAAAGTGTCCAGGTGGCCATCTTAACTTATAGTTTAATGGAATTGTTGTGTCTCCTGGTGGCAGCATTCCTCCCTCTGGAACTAAGACCTCTAGGCCAGCAGAATGTAATGCCATAGGAACAGGAAGCAAAAATGTTACTAGTGGATCACTAGGGTGATGGTGAGCGGTACCACTTCCACTTCCACCCCTTGATTCCTGGACCTGTGAATCCTGGCTATGGGAGACACAGTACCATATATTGGACACTGATTCAGAGCATACACGGCCTTCTGGAGATCTTTGCCCCAGCCATGCAAACTATTGTCACCTAGTTGGTGGTGTAGTTGTAATTTCAAAAGGCTATTCCACCGTTCTGTCAACCCAGCTGCTTCAGGTTGATAGGGAACATGGTAAGAACGGTGAATTCCATGAGCATGAACCCACGGCCACACTTCTTTAGTGGTAAAGTGAGTGCCTTGGTCAGAGGCAATGCTGTGTGGAATACCATGATGGTGGATAAGGCATTCCGTGAGTCCACTGATGGTAGTCTTGGCAGAAGCATTGCATGCAGGATAGGCAAACCCATATCCAGAGGAAGTGTCTGTTCCAGTGAGGACAAACCTCTGCCCTTTCCATGATGCAAGAGATCCAATGTAATCACCCTGCCACCAGGTAGCTGGCTGATCACCTGAGGAATGGTGCCATCTCGCGGGCTCAGTGTTGGTCTCTGCTGCTGGCAAATTGGGCACTCAGTGGCGGCCGTAGCCAGATCAGCCTTCGTGAGTGGAAGTCCATGTTGCTGATCCCATGCGTAACCTCCATCCCTGCCATGATAACCACTTTGTTCTTGGGCCCATTGGGCAATGAATGACAGGGGTGGCTGAAAAAAGAGGCTGAGTGGTGTCTACAGAATGGGTCATCCTATCCACTTGATTATTAAAATCTTCATCCACTGAGGTCACCCACTGGTGAGCACTTACATGGGATACAAATATCTTCACAGTTTTTGACCACTCAGAGAGGTCCATCCACATACCTCTTCCCCAAATTTCTTGGTCACCAATTTTCCAATCATGCTTCTTCCAAGTCCCAGACCATCCAACCAAACCATTGGCTACAGCCCATGAATTAGTATATAATCACATATCTGGCCATTTCTCCTTCCATGCAAAGTGCATAGGCAGGCGCGCTGCTCGAAGTCCCGCCCACTGGGAGTATTTTCCTTCACCACTGTCCTTCAGTGATGTCCTAGAAAGGAGCTTGGCCGGGCGCGGTGGCTCAAGCCTGTAATCCCAGCACTTTGGGAGGCCGAGACGGGCGGATCACGAGGTCAGGAGATCAAGACCATGCTGGCTAACACGGTGAAACCCCGTCTCTACTAAAAAAAATACAAAAAACTAGCCGGGCGAGGTGGTGGGCGCCTGCAGTCCCAGGTACTCGGGAGGCTGAGGCAGGAGAACGGCATAAACCCGGGAGGCGCAGCTTGCAGTGAGCTGAGATCCGGCCACTGGGCCACTGCACTCCAGCCCAGGCAACAGAGCGGGGCTCCCCCTCAAAAAAAAAAAAAAAAAAAAAAAAAAGAAAGGAGGAGCTGTAGTGCTGCAGCTGTCCACTTTCAGGTGGTGCCTGCATATCGTGCAGAACCATCTATGAACCAGGCCCTGGTCTTCTCTTCCTCTGTCAGCTGATCATAGGGAACGCCCCATGAGGCCACCAGTGCAAGCTGGGGGAGAGAAGGCAGGGTGGCAGGAGTGGGGACCATGGGCATTTGAGTCACTTCCTCATGTAACTTACTTGTGCCTTCAGGACCTGCTCAAGCCTGAACACAAATATACGACTTCCATTTAGTGATGGAATGCTGCTGTGCGTGACCCACTTTATGGCTAGATGGGTCAGAAAGCACACAGTTCATGATAGGCAGTTCAGGTCACATGATGACTTGACCCATAGTCAAACACTCAGTTTCCACCAAAGCCCAGTAACAGGCCACGAGCTGTCTCTCAAAAGGAGAATAATTATCTGGAGAAGATGTCAGGGCCTTGCTCCAAAATCCTAGAGGCCTCCACTGTGAGTCACCTGTGAGACCTGTCAACGGCTCCACTGCCACCTCAAGCACCAATGGACCTGCTGGGTCATATGGCCCAAGTGGCAGAGCAGCTTGCACAACGCCCTGGACCTATTACAGAGCCTTCTCCTTTTCTGGATCCCACCGAAAACTGGCAGCCTTTCGGGTCACTTGATAAATGGAACAGAGTAACACATCCAAATGAGGAATGTATTTCCTCCCACATCCAAATAGGCCCGTTAGGTGTTGTGCCTCTTTCTTGGTAGTAGGAGGGGCCAAATGAAGCAACTAATCCTTCACTTTAGAAGGAACACCTTAACAGTCCCCACACCCCTGAACCCCTAGAAATTTTACTGAGGTAGAAGATCCCTGAATTTTAGTTGGATTTATTTCCCACCCTCTGGCACACAAATGTCTCACCAATAAGTCTGGTGTGTTTGCTACTTCTTGCTCACTTGATTCATTCAGCATAAATGTCATCAATGTAATGGACCAGTGTGATATCTTGCAGAATCGAAAAGCATT
Organism: Piliocolobus tephrosceles; assembly: GCF_002776525.5. Lineage (NCBI taxonomy): Eukaryota > Metazoa > Chordata > Mammalia > Primates > Cercopithecidae > Piliocolobus > Piliocolobus tephrosceles. The sequence goes on from NC_045436.1 coordinate 87,575,765, forward strand.
CAAGATCTCTCTGAATAAAATTATGACACAAAGCCGGAGGGTTGATATACCCCTGAGGTAACAACAGTAAAGGTGTATTGCTGGCCTTGCCAGCTGAAGGCAAATTGCTTCTAGTGGGCCTTATGGACAGGAATGGAGAAAAAGGCATTTGTCAAGTCAATGGCTGCATACCAGGTACCAGGAGATGTGTTAATTTGCCCAAGCAATGAAACGACATCTGGTACAGCAACTGCAATTGGAGTCACCACTTGGTAAAGCTTACAGTAATCCACTGTCATTCTCTAAGATCCATCTGTCTTCTGCACAGGCCAAATGGGAGAGTTAAATGGGGACGCTGTAGGAATCACCACCCCTGTGTTTTTCAAGTCCTTGATGGTGGCACTAATCTCCACAGTCCCTGAAGAGATACAATATTGTTTCTGATTTACTAGTTTTTAAATTTACTTTTTGGTTTGATTTACTATTTTTTGAGGTGGGGCAACTCAAATGGCTTCCATTTGGCCTTTCCTACCATAGTAGCCCTCACCCTTCCAATCAGGGAGCCAATGTGGGGGTTCTGCCAGCTACTGAGTATGTCTATGCCAATTATGCATTCTGGCATGGGGAGATGACCACAGGTTGAGTCCAGGGACCCACTGGACCCACTGCACCCACTGTAAGTTGGACCTGAGCTAAAACTCCATTAATTACTAACCTCCTGCTCTTTACAGGAAACGCACGAGGGGAAAAGAAAACGCACACACAATACTTTTAAGTGTAAACAGCCTTTATTCCAAGTATATGGCAATACAAATATAATAAACAAATCACAGCAGGAAAGGGAGAGGGCATATATATGTGCATATATGTATATATAACTGTGTGTGTATATATATGTGTGTATACACACACACACACACTCACCAGACTATGGAGAAATCATCACCAGACTGGGAAGCAATAGCCTAGGCTTCAGAGTTGGCCACCCATCTGTGCACAGACAAGGAGGGGTCTTGTGGAGCTTCAGTGTGGTCTGGGACCCTAGCTCATCTGTAACGAGTTGTTTGCTATGAGGCCCAGTCACGAGGGCCCTTCGTGCCTGGCTTCAAGGAACACGAAAAGGTCAACTTGTTTTTGCGATTGTCTTTTGTTTTTCAATAACTAACCTACAGGAACAGATTTCTCTGAAACAATGCTGGATGAATGCCTCAAGGGGTTCATGCAATCTGTTCCGGGACTTGGTGACCATTGTTTCTGTCCATGTTCAATTGAGTTCAGATTTAATATTTAACTTTTCCTCCACACGTCCATAAGCCCCAACTTTAACTGGAGGACCACAGTGACGTTTTGGGTCCCCTGGAATCAATGTCAGCTCAGAGCCAGTGTCCAGTAGTCCCCCAAATATCTCATTTCCCTTTCCCCAGTGCACAATTACCCTGGTAAAAGGCCAGAGGTCTCGTTGGGGAAGGATGGGAGAAAGATTCACTGTATAATTTGTCAGTAATGTAGTAGGGTCCTTCCTTAAGGGACCCAGCCTCCCCTTCATTCAAGGGGTTCTGGATCTGTAAACCGGCTCAAGTCTGGAAATTGATTGAGGGGCATGATTCTCTGTTTTTATAATTCAAATTAGTCTTTTGTCCATTCGACCTAGAATTTTTCTGTTTGTATAATTTAAGTAGGAATGCAGTAGGCTTTCTATCAGTTTCACTTCTAGGAACACCATGATTAATTAGCCAATGCCGGAGCTCTACACACGTCAGACCATTCTGATTGCCACTTCACCTCTGCTATCCATTATGTTAGCTATGCCCACCTTGCCTTTGACAGTTGAGTGCCACCACTTGGCCCCTGCCACCTCAGTATCCAATTATTTCGATTGTATTTAAATTTTGCTATTGAGTGACTGCAGTTCCCACTGTTAGATCTGACATACAGAGAAGAGCAATTACAGGGCTCTTCAAAAATGCAGGCGCTGCCCTCACAAATCTATTTCACAAGGCATTGGTCCAGAATATATCTTCCAGATCCTTCCAACTGGGATGAGTAGTTCTAAAGTGACTAATTCACTCCACCATCCCAATCTCCCAAATCTTTGGATCCCTTCCTCTACATTAAACCAAGGGAGATCAGACATTTCCAGCTCGCTTGCAGTGGGCCACCTTTTAATCCATATTTCAGCTAACCAAGCAAATAAACTATTAGAACTTTTTTAACTCCCTGAACTGCAACATTAAATGCAGAATCTCTGCTTAGGGGGCCCAAATCAATACATTCAGGCTGATACAACTCTATGTTCCTTCCACCATTATCCCACACCCTTAATATCTATTTCCATGCTTGTTCTCCAGATTGCTGTTTATATAAATTAGAAAACTCAGGCCAGGTGTGGTGACTCATGCCCATAATCCCAGCACTTTGGGAGGCTGAGGTGGTCTGATCACGAGGTCAGGAGATCGAGACCATCTGAAGGGGGGGGCCTGCCCCTCCACACCTGTGGGTATTTCTCATCAGGTGGAGATGAGAGACTGAGAAAAGAAATAAGACAAACTATAGAGAAAGAACAGTAGGCCCAGGGGACCGGCACATTCAGCATGCAAGGACCTGCACCCGCACCGGCCTCCAAGTTTCCTCAGTATTTATTGATTACTATTTTCACTATCTCAGCAAGGGGAGTGCGGCAGAACAGGGTCAACAGGGTGATGTGGGGAGAAGGTCAGCAGGAAAACATGTGAGTAAAGGAATCTGCGTCATAAATAAGTTCAAGGGAAGGTACTGGGCCCGGATGTGCACATAGGCTAGATTTATGTTTCTCTTTACCCAAACATCTCAGTGTGGCAAAGAGTGACAGAGCAGTATTGCTGCCAGCATATCTCGCCTCCAGCCACAGGGTAGCTTTGTCCTATCTCAGAATAGAACAAATGGTCGGCTTTACACTGAGACATTCCATTCCCAGGGACCTGCAAGAAACAGAGGCGGTCCTCTTATCTCAACCACAAAGGGCCTTTCTCTTTTACTAATCCTCCTGAGCACAGACCCTTTACGGGTATAGGGCTGGGGGACAGTAACGTCTTTCCCTTCCCATGAGGCCATATCTCAGGCTGTCTCGGTGTGGAGAAATCTTGGACAATACCCAGGCTTTCTTGGGCAGAGGTCCCTGCGGCTTTCCTCAATGCATTGTGTCCCTGGTTAATAGAGATTGGAGAATGGAGATGACTTTTGCTAAGCATACTGCCTGCAAACATATTGTTAACAAGGCACATCCTGCACAGCCCTAAATCCCATAAACCTTTATTCAATACAGCACATGTTTCTGTGAGCACAGGGTTGGGGCTAAAGTTACAGGTTAACATCATCTCAAAGCAGAACAATTTTTCTTTGTACAGATCAAAATGGAGTTTCTTGTGTCTTCCTTTTTCTACACAGACACAGTAACAGTCTGATCTCTCTTTCTTTTCCCCACCCTATCCTGGCTAACACGGTGAAACCCCATCTCTACTAAAAAATACAAAAAAAAATTAGCCAGGAGTGGTGGCAGGTGCCTGTAGTCCCAGCTACTTTGGAGGCTGAGGTAGGAGAATGGCATGAACCTGGGAGGCAGAGCTTGCAGTGAGCTGAGATCACGCCACTGCACTCTAGCCTGGGCAACAGAGCCAGACTCCATCTCAAAATAAAAATAAATGAATAAATACACAAATACATAAATAAATAAATAAGAGAACTCAAACAGTTCTTTTCGAGTGTAGCACAACTCCCCATGAGTCACACGTTCAACCTCACCTCTAGGGGGCCACTGGAACTTCAGTCTATTTACAGATCTAGAGGCAAACAGAGGTGCTTCTGAGGAAAACCAATATTATCTTGACTGGCAACTGCCTCAGGGGAGGCCATCACTGTTGCCTCAGGCAGCGCAGGATTTATCTCCTCAGCCAAAGGTGGAAAAGCTGATGGCAGCATAGGTCAGGGAGGGAATGTTGCCGCTACTGGAGATGGGGAAGCTGTTTCCTCTGGCAAAAAAGTTGCATCAGAGTTTACAAACTCAGTGTCCCTAGCTTCATCAGGGCCCCTCCAACACATCCCCATTCCAAGTTGCAGGGTCCCATTCTTTTACAGTCAATGCCCTCACTTTAACAGTAGGCACCTGGCGAGGCTCTGCATGCATCTTTCGTTGAAGGTCAGCCACTCGCATGGTAAGAGTTTGTGTCTGTTTTTTCCACAATTTCAGCTGTTTCTTTGCAGGAGATAAGAATCTCACTCAGGGCAATCTTAGCAGATCTGAGGCTCAGTATCTACTTCTGAAGCTGGGAGACAGAATCCCTGAGTTTATCATTTTCTTTTATCACTTTGTCCACTGAACTTAGGAGCAATCAGCCAGCTTCATTATGTTCCTTGGTGTTCCATATATGGTCAAGGGTACTATGTATAGTCACTGAACTCCTTGCCTCTCACAAGTGGTGAATCAGGAGTGTCAAATGCATTTATTTTGCATAACTCTCTAAACAGTTTCTGCCAAGGACTATTGGTGTTCTCCACACTATTAGAAATAGAGTCTTAGCATTTTGGGGTTGAATCATATTAAGCAGCCAACTCCAGAAACCCCAAAACCAATGAAAGAACTCCATCCTTAATGTTCTGTTCCTCTAGAACCACTCCTGGTACCAAAATCTGTATTAGTCAGGGTTCTCTTAGAGGGACAGAACTAATAGGATACACACACACACACACACACACACATATATATGTTTGTACTTAATAAGCTCATATATATATATATATGAGCTTATTAAGTATTAACTTACACGATCACAAGGTCCCACAATAGGCTGTCTGCAAGCTGAGGAACAAGAAGAGCCAGTCCGAGTCCCAAAACTGAACAACTTGGAGTCTGATGTTCAAGGGCAGGAAACATCCAGCATGGGAGAACAATGTAGGCTAGGAGGCTAGGCCCATCTTGCCTCTTCACATTTTTCTGCCTGCTTTATATAGACTGGCAGCTAACTAGATGGTGCCCACTCAATTAAGGGTAGATCTGCCTTCCCCCCAGCCCACTGACTCAAATGTTAATCTCCTTGGGCAACAACCTGACAGACACTCCCGTGATCAATATTGCATCCTTCAATCCAATCACACTGACACTCAGTATTAACCATCACATCCTCAATGGCTGCAAATATCATGAAAATACAGAACACCATAACTTTTTGTCTCCTGATGAAAATCACAAAAAAGTCGAATCAAATCTGGTTCTAATCAAGTCTTCAGGACAATTTATAGGTTTACAGTTAATGCAGAGGAAAGAGGAAGGGTGAAAACACTATAAATGCAATTAGTCAAACCCAAACTCTGGAAAACTACATCATTATTGACCTAAGTTTTAAATAATTCAAAGATAGGAAAATATAAATGAGGAAAAACTAAAGAACAAAATAAGATTATAAAATAAAAATGGAGCAATTGAAACATTTGAAACATATTTGAACACTGATCCAAACAAAAAAACTTTTTAAAAATTTTATGAGACTATATGGGAAATTTGAAGTTTCTGAACTCGATATAAAAGACTTACTTTTTTGGTGTGAGAAATAGCAGTGTTATTATATTTTTTTAAAAAGTCATTTGAGAGTATATTAGTCCATTTTCCCACTGCTATAAAGAAATACCCAAGACTGGGTAATTTATAAAGGAAAGAAGTTTAATTGACTCATAGTTTCACATGGCTGGGGAGGCCTCAGGAAAGTTACAATCATGATGGAAGGGGAAGCAAGCACGTCTTACATGGAGGTAGGAGAACAAACAGCAGGAAAAACCACCACTTATAAAACCACCAAATCATGTCAGAACTCACTATCATAAGAACAGCATTGGGGAAACTACCACCATGATGCAATCACCTCCCTTCCTCCATGTCAGGATTACAATTTAAGATGAGATTTGGGTAGGGACACAGAGCCAAAACATATTAGTGAGATACATGCTGAAAGATTTATCAGTGAAATGGCAATGCCATAAATATTCAGGAAACAAAATTGGGTTCTCAAATATGATAGCAGGAATAGGGGGAAATTGTTGATATGTCTTTCAGAATGCAGAGCAAAAATCCCAAGAGATGGGAAATACAGCATAATTTTTTAGAAAAGAAAGAAAAGAACAGTCCAGGAAATCTAACATCCAAGTATTAGAAGTTCTAGGAAGAAAAAAAAAAGAGAGAGAGAGAAAACTCACAGAAGGAAATCACCATGGCAATTATTTAATGAAATTTCCTAGAACTGAAATGCTTCCCTGAATGCCTAACTCAGCAGATAAAATCAAGCACGGAAAAAACGTAGCACCACGAAGTTTCAGAGTACTATTATACAATAGTTCGAAATTGTTTGGAAACTCTACAAGGCTCCAAAGAGAGGAAGAGTTCATGAACAAAGAGTCAGGAATAAAAATGAATTAGAAGTTGTCAAGAAAAATACTGCAAGTTAGAAGACAAATGCACCAATACCTTTAGAGCTCTGAAAGTATTTTCAGTTAGAATTTGGAATTGCTATTTATGCTTTCTCAAGAAAATACTGGAGGATATGTTCTGTGGTAGGCCAATTCTCCCTGACAATCACACAGACAGGCCTGCATAGCACTTCAGTCACACAGACCAATTTCCACAGAGCTGCCTTAACACTGAGCAAATAGTTAAGCCTAGGGAAATCAGTGCCCAGACATCAAAGCTAGAAATGAAACATGGTCAGTAGGAGCCTTGCATGGGCTTCTCCCTAACCTGGAGCAAACCAAAATAATAGAGACAGTCTTACATCCCTAGCACCAGGACCCATATCTCAGACAAGTCAAGGTAACAGAGGCAGCTGTTTGAATAGATTCATTGGAGAGTCTAAGGCAGCTCTCCAGACTAAGCTGTAAAAAAGATAAGATAGAAATAATCACGCTGGTACCACAGTAGACAGGCCTTGAAGGTACTGGGGCCCTCTTAATCAGACTTAGCAAGCATTTTTTGCCTCTGACCTTCTAGTTGAAACAAAATAAGTTACCAACAGGCTTAGGCAAATGCTATACTGCATGTAGGCACATAACCCCAACCTATATAAGCACTAAGAAAGTTGTAATACTTTGAGTTGGTCTGGTGGAATTATCTCCGGCCTTCTCCCTGTATCCAGTTACAGCAATAAATTCCCTTCTTCCCTAGTTTGTCTGCTTCTCGTTATTGGGCCTCGAGAAAACACAGCCAGATCCAGCTTGGTTCCAGGAACAAAAATTTTGGCGAGCCAGCCAGGAGGCCGCCAGGATGGTGCTGCCTTTGGTGACTGGCAGTTTGCGATGAGACAGTCATGAGGAAACTCTCAGCAGTTATGGGGTAAGATTGTCCTGGGGACTCTACTGAGGGCTGTCCTGTGGACAAAACCGCATATCCTTTTCATCACTGGGAAAGAACGGAAGTTTGGCAGGTGCAGACATGCTCAAAGGATCAGTGAAAACCAGACCATTTATTATTTCCTTATCTGGGCTATTAAGCCTTTTGTTCAGTACCATTAGGAAGATAATAGATCTTTTTTGAACACGCGTTTGCTACTTGATTTGCAGGCCTATTTCACCTAGGTGCACTTCCTTCTGTGTCTATCTGACACTATCTCTGTGTCCGTGTCTATCTGAAACTATCTCTGTGTCTGTACCCATAGCCTTGTTGAATTTAAGACGGGGAATGCTGCTCCCTTCCCCCAGGGAGCCCTCTGGGAAAGATCCTGTCGGATTGGAAACAGTATGGGTACTCTCCCATTACTAAAAATAAAATGATTTACTATTGTAATATGGCTTAGCCAACATATGTTTTGGGATCTGGGGAATGGTGGCCAATTTTTGGATCTTTAAGCTACTTTACTATCTATCAGAACAGTTTTGTCAGTGTCAGGGAAGACAGGCAGAGGAGCCTTATATACAAGCGTTTATGTTACCGCATAATCAAGAAGTCAAAGGAAATAAGTTAATGGTGCAGCGCTCAGACAAGGTTTGTCTCAAGTCCCAGGGAGAGGGAGAAAAGGAATTAGAGACTCAACAAGTATTAAATGTGCTTAACCCAATAAGTGGCGACCCAGAGGGAGTCAATGCCCCGCCACTCACTCAGAAGGGGGAAGGGCCTTCACCCCTGGAATAGGAGGAGGCTGCAAAAATAGTTTCTTCCTCCCAAAGTAGACAAGGCACTAAATTTGACCGGGGAGACACTGAGCCTGGAGTAGGGCAATTTTCCCTCCAACAATATCCTGTGGGAATTCATAAGCAAGGAGCTGGCAGGATATTATTTGACATACAGTCCTTTTCCATGTCTGATTTACTGAATTGGAAAAATTCCAATTCTCCTACAGGGCGGATCCCCAGAAAATGACCGAATTGTGTACTGCTATCTTTGCCACCCATTGCCTTACATGAGCTGATGTGCAAGCCCTCCTAAACATCATGCTCACAGCAGATGAGAGAAGGCTAGTGTTAAGACAGGCAAAGGAGGAGGCACGGTGCCTTCATGATGAAAGCCCCAGTGATAGCCCGGACCCTAAAGAGGCAACTCCCCGAACTGACCCAAATTGGGATCCTAATGAGGCAGGTGGAGCTAGGATGAATCATCTGGAACACTATAGAAAGTGCATCCTAAAGGGCATTGGATCAAGCGTGCCAAGACCTGAAAGTCCGAACAAAGTACAGGCACTGTAGCAGACACCTATTGAGGACCCCTCAGAATTTACCGAACAGATCTCTCAGACATGTAGAAAGTTACAGAGTTAGACCCGCAGGACCCTGAATTAGAATGGTGGATATGACCTTTATAGGGCAAAGTGCCCCAGACATTAGGAAGAAACTACAAAAAGTGGAGGGGGCTATTGGAATGAAGCCTCCCAATTAATCAACATTGCATTCAAGGTACATAATAGCAGGGAGGCCAAGGAAACCAAGGCACTTCGGCAGGCAGCTGTACTCCTGGCAGCTGCAGGAGGAAACCCAAAGAAAAAAGGACCCCCAAGGCAGAAAGGGAAAATAGAAAAGGACCAGTATCCTTGCTGTCAGGAAATAGGACACTGGAAGATAGACTGCCCCAAGTTAACTCAGAAGGAACCCAGGTCACTTATGGCTGTCAAACCCAAAAATGAACCCGAGGAAGATTAAGGGTGCCCAAGACTCCCAGCAGCTCCAACTCTAACTGACACCAAAATTTCCCCAAAGGAGCCTCGGGTAAAGTTGATACTGGTGCTCGTTATTCAGTAGTTAATACACCAATCACTAAGCTTTCTGATACTTTCTGTCAATATAGTCAGGGTAAGTGGGCAATTGAAATCAGAACAGTTCCTGCACCCCCTTTCATGTAAAGTGGGCAACAATTTGATAACTCACCAATGCACTTATGTGCCAGACTGCTTGATATCTTTACTTAGCAGAGATTTACTACGCAAGTTAGAGGCTCAGATCATCTTCCACCCAGAGGAACATCAGCTGTGCCTTCAAATGCCTCCAGAGCATGGACTGTGGCTGCAAGCACTGCTGGCGAGGACTGAGGCCCCACACCCTAAGAGAGAGGCAATTCCTCAAGAAGTCCTCGACAAGGTGAAGCCAGAGGTCTATGTATCAGATCAACCTGGGAGGGAAATTAATGTGAGTCCAATAAAAAACAAACTGAAGGAAGGGGCCCAGCCTGTCTGGAAAAAAGCAATACCCCTTAAAGAAGGAAGTCTTAGAAGTTATCCAGGTGGTATTAATCTGGTTTTGGCAATATGGCAATATGGCTTAATAAGGCCTTGTCAGTCCTCATACAATACTCCTTTCCTGCCATTAAAGAAGCCTCATTCCCATAAGTATAGGTTTGTGCAAGATATCAGAGCAATTAATGATATTGTGGAAGGCATTCACCCCACTGTGGCTAACCCATAGGCTATGTTTGCTTTACTACCTAAGTATAACGAATGGTTTACAGTGTTAGACTTAAAGGATGCCTTCTTTTGCATACCAGTGGAAATAAAAAGCCAACTATTGTTTGCTTTCCAGTGGACAGACCCTGAGACAGCTGCACAGTTTCAATATTGCTGGACTGTGCTCCCTCAAGGGTTTCAAAACTCCCCAACTATATTTGGAGAGACTTCGATTCAAGCCTTGAGAGGCTTGCAATTAGAAAATGGGGTGCTACTTCAATATATGGATGAGTTATTAATTTCTAGCACCTCAAAACAAGAATGTCAAGAAAAGGCCGGGCGCGGTGGCTCAAGCTTGTAATCCCAGCACTTTGGGAGGCCGAGACGGGCGGATCATGAGGTCAGGAGATCGAGACCATCCTGGCTAACACCGTGAAACCCCGTCTCTACTAAAAAATACAAAAAAAACCTAGCCGGGCCAGGTGGCGGGCGCCTGTAGTCCCAGCTACTCGGAGGCTGAGGCAGGAGAATGGCGTAAACCCGGGAGGCGGAGTTTGCGGTGAGCTGAGAACCGGCCACTGCACTCCAGCCCGGGCGACAGAGCGAGACTCCATCTCAAAAAAAAAAAAAAAAAGAATGTCAAGAAAACACTGTAAAGACCCTAAACCACTTGGCAGCTTGTGAGTATAAAGTTTCAAGTAAGAAGGCCTAAAAATGTAAGCAAACTGTAGAATACTTAGGGTTTCTGTTGCAAGATCAACTAAAGCTCTGACAGTGGAAAGGCCAGTGCAATTGCCTCGATCACAATGCCCACAACCAGGAAGCAACTAAAGGGGTTCCTAGGAATGGCAGGATTTTGTAAAATCTGGAGTCCCAATTATGCGTTAATAGTAAAGCAGCTATATCTAAAAGGAGCAGACCATGGGAAATCAAACACCAAATCACATTTGAACAACTAAGCATAAATTAATATCTGCTCTGGCTCCAGGACTGCCAAACCCACACAAACTTTTCCAACTTTATGTGCATGAAAGACTAGTTCCAGCACTCTGGGTCTTAACACAAAAATTGGGAGAAATACTACAACCAGTGGCCTATTTTTCAAAGCAGCTCCATACTGTGGTTAGGGGCTGGCCCCCTTGTCTTAGGGCAGTAGCCACCACCTGCCTGTTGCTCAAGGAAGCTGAGAAACTGATCTAGGTCAGCCTACCACGATTTCGGTGCCACACTAAATCTTGGTGTTGCTAGAACAAAAGGTGGCTATTGGTTTACGGCAGGCAGATTAGGCCAATATCAGGCTATCCTGCTAGATGATCCTGCAGTGAAACTGCAAACCACTGGAACCTGAAACCCCACCACTTTGCTGCCACCTACTGGGGAATCAAAGGAACTAATACATGACTGCCTAGAAATTACTGATCAAGTGTTTTCTAGCCCCCCAGACTTGAAGGACGCAGCCCTCTCATGTGCAAAAGGGACATTGTTCGTGAACGGGAACAGTTTAGCCATTAATGGAAGAAGGAACACTGCCTATTTTGTAGTGAGTCTCAGAGGGAATAGAGGCAATAACTCTCCCAACGGGGTCTTCTGCACAGAAAGCTCGGTTAATCGCCCTTACTAGAGCCTTGCAACTGTCCCAAAGTAAGAGTGCCAACATGTATGCTGATTCCAAAAACGCCTTCATAATAGTCCATGCACAGGGTACTATCTGGAAAGAAAGGGGCCTGCCAAAGGCTGACAATACTGAAATCAAATACACAAAGCTACCAGAGGCAATAAAGGCCCCAAGAGAAATAGCTGTTATGCATTGCCCAGGCCATCAGTGCAACAATTCTGAAGTAGCTAGGGGAAATGCTTTCTTAGATTACACAGCCAGGCACCTGGCCAGCTCCAATGTTGAACTCTGGGCTCCTTTAATTCCCCAAATAGATTTGGCAGCCTTCAAACCGAGGTACAGTCTTGAGGATGAAAAGACTACCAAAGACAAAGGGTTTATTCAGGATGAAAAATGGCTGGAAATTGAATGACAAAGGCCTAGTTTGGGTGTCAGAGATAAAATTTCTTTTATCCTATTCTTTCTCTTTACACCTAGAATTGTTTCTGCACACACTGCTAACCTCTTTCCACAATGGGCACAGGACTATGCAGACAGCCTCCAGCATGATCCCTGTTGGGTCTATGGCCTGTTACCCTTTTCTAGTACCACAGGTTTACCATGGTGGGTCTCACCCAAGCAAGGGAAAGATTGGAGACATATACAAGTCTTCCTGGATTTAAAACACTGGACCGGGTCACAAATGATGGGAGTGACTAGGGCTAATATGTCAGAATGGCTGCACAACTTTAAATGACCTAGGACATGGGTCTTTCCTTCACTCGATACTAAAATATATTCATGATGGCACACCTTTTGGGCAAGATGTCTCATTAACTTTCGTATAGAAGTATATGAAAAAGAAAAGGAATGAGGACCCATTTAGAAAGTAAAATCCTATGATGCCACTTTTGTATTAAAAATGAGCCCAACGACCATAATACCGGACAGCCTGGACAGCAAGGGAGAGAGAAACAACCACTAGAGAATTGGCAAATTGACTTTACTCAAATGTTACCTGCCCCAGGAGGGTACAAATATCTCCTAGTTCTGGAGGACGCCTTCTCAGGCTGGGTAGAGGCATACCTATCCTGCTCTGAGTGGGCAACGGAGGTAGTTAAGGTACTGCTAAAGGAAATTATTCCTCGATATGGGTTTCCTGACATTATCCAGAGTGATAATGGACCTTCATTCACATAGGAAATAGCCCAACAAGTAAGTAAAGTACTAGGGAAAAAATGGAAGCTACACACAGCCTGGAGGCCTTAATCCTCCAGACAAACTGAAATAATAAATCATACCTTAAAAACAACCCTTACCAAGCTATGTCAGGAAACACAGCTAAAGTGGCTTCAGTTGCTTGGGATTGCTCTGCTCCAGGTAAGAATAGCTCCCAGAAGTGGGATCAAAATAAGTCCCTATGAAATCTTTTCCAGGAGGCCTTTTGCAGCCAACTTGTCCCGGGTGGCTAGAATGTCTCCAGACAAGGAACTAACTATTAAAACTTATGCCACTCACTTGGAACAAACTCTTAACCCTTTGCATACATTTGCTTCTAACAGAAACATCATAGACTTCGTGGAAGCCCGCCACCGGCTCCAGTCTTGTGATCAAGTGCTGCGGAAGGAATGGAAGGAAGCTGGTCCTGCCCAACAACTACAAGAGAAAGGGAAAGAGCCCTATGACGGGCTGTCGACTACTGACTCGGCACTGACACTAGCAGGCATCAAGCCTTGGGTTCATCATGTGTGGGTAAAGAAATTCCAGTCACCCGAGAACTCCACCACAGGAACACCTGCAACCACTCAGTGGGAGGCGGAGCACCTAGAGGACCTGAAGTTTCTATTCAGAAAATGATAAGAATTTCTTTTATCCTATTATTTCTCTTTATACCTAGTATTGTTTCTGCACACACTGCTAACCTCTTTCTACAATGGGCACAGGACTATGCAGACAGCCTCCAGCAGGATTCCTGTTGGGTCTATGGCCTGTTACCCCTTTCTAGCACCACAGGTTTACTGTGGTGGGTCTCACCTACGCAAGGGAAAGATTAGAGACATTTACAAGTCTTCCTGGATTTAAAACACTGGGCTGGGTCACAAATGATAGGAGTGACTAGAGCAGACATGTCAGAATGGCCCATAAACACAACTTTAAATGACCCAGGACATGAAAAGCCATTCTTGATTAACAAAACAAGAGACAAAGTTATAGCACTAGCTTGTTAGAACCAAAAGTGCCCATGCAAACTTTTAAACCCCAAAATGTTTGATACCAGAGTGGCTTTCTCCAAATTTTGGATGGGCTCATATGGTTAACCACCTCTACTGGGCACTCGAGTCAACTAGCCCCCTTGTGTTGGGAACAATGAAACCACTCCCTTGACCACTGGCCCAATGCCACATGGGTTATGGGATGGATTCTCCCAGATCAGTGCCAACATATTATAGCACTCCAGCAAAGGGATGCATTTGCCACAGAGTGGTCTCAACTGCCCAGCCTAAAGATTGGGAGTAACGGCCCAGTATGCTCCCAACAGGACTCAGTGGCTTTGTGGCACCAATTTGTGGCCATGGCTCCCTGTGGGCTGGCTAGGATGCTGCACTCTAGGCCTCCCATGAGCACAAGGCTGCTGGGTACAAAAAAAAATCCAGCTAGTCTTCCACATATGATTAATAGTTGGACTAAGTCAGTCTTTCATTAGTATGATCATCTAGCTGCAATATTCACGCCCTCAATAGGGCTAGGAACTGTTATATGGCATATAGAAGCCCCAGCTAACTTTACCAAAAGGGCTCTGAATGACAGCCTCCAGAGCATCTCTCTAATAAATGCTGAAATGTGTCACATGCAGAAGGCTATTCTACAAAACCAAATGGCCTTGGACATCCTTACTGTAGCTCAAGGGGAAATTTGTGCCCTCATCAAAACTGAATGCTGTGTGTATATTCCAGATAACTCTGGGAACATCTCCCTGGCATTAAAAGACATGCACCAGCAAATTCAGGCCATCTCCAGCCCAGAGCTGTCACTAAGTGATTTCTTGCATCATGGTTTGGTGGAAGGCCCGCTTGGTCGCAGAAAATTCTGACGTTCTTAGCCATTATCCTAGGCATAGGTGTCACTTTATGCTGTGGAATGTATTGCTACTGTGTGCTGTTTCAGAACATTCCTTGGACTCATGCAGTTATGTTTTAACAGGCACTGCCCCTAAGACCCAGAAATGAAAAATACTTCAGAGAACAGGTGGACCTCTTCCACTCCAACCCCAGGTTCAAGCACCCCTGATGACGACCCCTCTCAGCAGGAAAGAGCCAGAATGATCACAACGTCCAGCACTCCAGCAGCTCCTCTGGCACAAGCATGACAAAAATCATACACAGATTGACAGTGGGGATTGTGGCAGGCCAATTCTCCCTGACAATCACACAGAAAAGTCTCTATGACAATCACACAGACAGGCCTGCATAGCACTTCAGTTACACAGACTAATTTCCACAGAGCTGCCTTAACACTGAGTAAATAGTTAAGCCTAGGGAAATCAGTGCCCAGACATCAAAGCTAGAAATGAAACATACGGTCAAGACTTCTCCCTAACCTAGAGCAAACCAAAATAAAGAGACAGTCTTGCATTCCTAGTGCCAGGACCCATCTCGGGTCGATGAAATCTGAGACGAGTCAAGGCAAGAGAGGCAGCTGTTTGAATAAATTCACTGGAGAGCCTAAGGTAGATCTCCAGACTAAGCTGTAAAAAAGATAAGATAGAAGTCATCACTGTCGTACCACAGTAGACAGGCCTTGAAGTTACTGGGGCCCTTTTAATCAGACTTAGCAAGCACTTTTGCTTCTGATCTTCTAATTGAAACAAAATTAGTTACCAGTAGACTTAGGCAAATGCTATACTGCATGTAGGCACATAACCCCAACCCATATAAGCACTAAGAAAATTGTAACACTTTGAGTTGGTCTGGTGGAATTATCTCCGGCCTTCTCCCTGTATCCAGTTACAGCAGTAAATTCCCTTCTTCCCTAGTTTGTCTGCTTCCCGTTATTGGGCCACGAGAAAACACAGCCTGACCCGGCTTGGCTCCAGGAACATGTTTCACAAAAAATGAAAGCATGGCATTCAGAAAACAAGAATTTTTACACTGGAAACAGCTGAAGGGAATCCACAGACTGATGGAAGAGAATCCCAGGATGAGTCTGTGTCCCAGTTCTAGAGGGTGATCAGTGAGATGGCTCTGAGAGAGGTCAGAAGCCCTCAGAAACCTTGTTTGAAAAAAAAATGAAATTGGTAGAGTATCCACTAGGAATAACCATATTAAAAATGATTCAGACAACAGGCAATAGTTCAGGGTTAGATTCGTGATAACTACTTAAAGTCATCAAAAAGGACACATTTATCCTACCCTCTCTGTACAAACTACATTTCAGGGGAATCAAATAGTTGATAAAGGAAAAGTTTGTGCTGACAGAAGAATTTTAGCTAATGCAGAAAAAATACTGGATTTATTATTTTTATTTTTTGGGTTTTTAAATTTTTTTTGAGACGGAGTCTCGCTCTGTCGCCCAGGTTGGAGTGCAGTGGCGTGACCTCGGCTCACTGCAAGCTCCCCCTCCCGGATTCACGCCTTTCTCCTGCCTCAGCCTCCCAACTAGCTGGGACTACAAGCGCCCACCACTATGTCCGGCTAATTTTTTGAAAAATACTGGATTTAAAAAACACCATTTAAAATACCTTATGAAGTAATATTAACAGATATAGGCAATGATCATCAGTGAGTGCTAAAAAGTATTAGGTGAAAGGTAGGAAAGAGAATTTTATAATGAGGGGATCAGGCTGACACTGCCTGCATCCACTGATCAATCTTAGCATCTCTAAAACTGAGATGCCAAATATCTTGTGCCTTATAATGTGACATAATTAGCTGTGCACAGCATTAATTGTCTTAGTTTGGATTGTTTAAGAAGCAGGCCTGGGGAGAAGGATTCTAGTACAACAATTTGTTTGGGAGGTGATCCTACAAGTTTCCACTAGTGGAGTAGGAAAGTGATACAGGGACAAGAAGGAAACCAATAGCGTTTCATCAAAGAGGCATCCTAGGGCCAGGCGTGGTGGCTTAGGCCTGTAATCGCAGCACTTTGGGAGGCAGATTTCTTGAGCCCAGAAGTTGGAGACCAACCTGGCCAACATGAAGAAACCCCCTATCTACAAAATATGCAAAAATTAGCTGGGCATGGTGGTGCACACCTGTAGTTCCAGCTACTCGGGAGGCTTAGGCAGGAGAATTGCTTAAACCCAGGAGGCGGAGGTTGTAGTGAGCCAAGTTCATGCCACTGCACTCCAGCCTGGGCTGAGCAAGACGCTGACTCAAAAAAAAGACGTCATGGGAAACTGAAGCTTAATCCCACTAGGGAACACTAAGAAACAGCATTGAATATGTGCCTCAGAGTACATTACCTAAGAGGAGAGGGAGTTGGAGTATTTATGCAACGCTCTTCAGTTGTTAGTCAAGATCTACTCTCAGGAAATATTCATTCCCTGGTATTTTTGGATTGCATGCACATAGGTCAAGAAGACTCTGGACCCAAAGGAAACCCTCATGCAAAGAAATGGAACTACTCACAGGTGGAAGTCAGAATGATATTTGCCATGGTGGTAGGAATTAAGGGGATATGGGTGGGCACCAGCAGTATTTCCTGTACCACCCATGAAGTATTTGTTAAAAAAAAAAAAAAAAAAAGCATGGGTATATTTCTGTAATGTTTCTCTTTGTTTACACAAGAAGTTACTTTTTAAGAATAGAAAAAACAACAAAGAATTCCACAAGGAAAACTATAAATATGTACACACACGTGTATATGTACACACAAACATTCAGAGGAAAAATATTTTGCTAAAAGAAAGGTAATAATGGTTTTACTGCATAGCTCAGTTCTAAGTCATACATAGTCATGAGAATGTAAACTATGAATATAAACCTTAACAAGATTGCAGTGTAACTAGATGGAAATGTTGAAGGGATATGAGAATAAGTATGTGTGTGTGGTGGTGCTGGTAGGAGAGGAGAAATAAATTTTCACTTTCTGTTGTGAGAAACCAATAACAAATGCTTCTAAGGTCTGAATGTTTGTGTCACCTTATGATTCATATGTTGAAATCCTACTCCATGCCCAAAGTGATGGAATAGGAGATGCGGCCTACCCATTAAAGTTTCTGGGACTTGCCAGAAGATTTCTAGGTCAAGCTGTGAGAAAATTAGCCCTCTAGTCAAGCAGTTTCATTTCACCAACGACTCAGCAAAACTGTGGAGGTACATCTTCTCCAACAAGGAAATTTACTCGAATAAAAGCAAGGTAAGAGGAATAGGGCTCAAGGAAACCTGAAATATCACTTATTAATTTCATCTGAAGTATTTCCTTATGGTTAACATAGTCACTTTTTTTTTCTTAGAAAAATTTCCCCAAATAATGAATTTTATAAGGCCAGGTTACTAAAAAACGTATTTTTAAAGTATGTCTTGCCTGTAATTTAAAGGAGATCTTCACAGTGAGTGGAAATAGCTTCCTAAAATTCTAGGTTTCTACCAATTATGTGGCATTGAGTAAACACATAACTTCCATGAACCTCAGCTTTCTAATCTGTAAGATCAAAGGGTGGAGGTGGATCAATTTATCTCAGGATGTTCTTTCTGCTCTAAAATTATTCTAGGTTCTTAATTTAGGTGCCAGTAATATCTGAGAATAGTAATTTAATCAAAACCACAAAGGGTCTTTGTACCCCTTACTCTATGTAAAACATTGTCTTAATATTAATAATTTCTATATTTTAAAGTAACTGAGTCGTAAGTAATGAGATGCAGCATATCTTCTTTTCCCTGGGTTCTTTTAGCATACTTATGAAATTCATCCAACATTTTTCATGTGTATCAGTAGTTCATTCCATTTTATTGCTGAATAGTATTTTTATGGATATACCATGATTTGATTAGTCTTTCATCTCTTGATGGACATTTGGGTCATTTCAGTTTGAGGCTATTGCAAATAGAGTTGCCATGAACATTCACATACAAACCTTTGTGTGGACATTGGCTTTCTTTTCCCTGGGTAAACCTAGGAGAGGAATCACTGGGCCATATGATAGGTGTATGTTTAATTTTTGTAGAAACTGCCAGAACTGCTTTCCAAAGTGGTTATACAATTTAACATTCCTCACAGTGACATATAAGAGCTGTAGTTGCTCTACGTCCTCACCAACACTTGATATGGTTGATCTTTTTACTCACTGTAGTCATATGCAACAGTTTCTCACTATGGTTTGAATTTGCACTTCCCTAATAATTGATGATGTTGAACATCTTTTCATGTGTTTATTTCCTATCTATATATCTTCTTTGGTTAAGGGTCTGAGTAGATATTTTGTCTATTTTTCACTGAGTTCATTCTCTTATTATTAGGTTTTTTAAATTATGCATCCCATCTCAGACATTTTATTTTTTATCTCTAGAAGTTCAACTTGGGTCTTTTAAAAAGTATCTTTCATGCCTCTATTTAACATGAGCAATCTTTCCCCATCCTTTTGAATTTATGAAATATAACTGTGTTAATGTTCTATTAATTATACATGTTTACATCTTTTTGTATTGATTCATTTTTCTCATTAGAGTCATATCTTTCTCTTTTTGTTCTCTTCTTTCCTCCGCCTTATTAATCCTCTGACATTGTGAATTTTACCTTGTTGAACACTGCATATTTCTGTACTCTATTAAAAATATATTCTTGAGCTGTGTTCTGGGTCACAGTTAAGTTACTTGGAAATAGTCTGATCCATTCATATCTTGTTTTTAGCATCATTAGGTGGTACCAGAGCAGCTTTTTGTTTAGGGTTAATTTTTCTCTATTACTCAGAACACCCTCTTGAGTACTTTGCCCAATGCCAAGGTTTTGTACTCTGGCTAGTGGGAACACAAACTCTTTCTGCTGCTTGTGAGCTCCAGACATTTTCCCTCTGCTCCTTCTAGGTAGTGTTTTATCTGGCCTACATTAGTTTTCTCACTTGTCTGTGTTCAGGTGGCCTTTCTGTAATCTCTGGAGCTCTCTCTGTGGTAGCTCCCTCTTCGCTGGTACTTTGTCCTATCTCTTGGACTCCAAGCTTCATATCCTTAACTCAGGGTAACTGCTGGTTTTTGTCTAGGCTCCTCCTCCCATAGCAATGGCCTGAAAACTCTCCGCAGCTAGTAAGCTGGGGCAATTATAGGACTTACCTCATTTGTTTTCTCATCTCTCAAGGATCATTGTTCTTCACTGCCTGTTATTCAAAGTCTGAAAACCATCATTCCACATAGCATTTTTGTTGAGGTTATTTTAGTTGTTTCAGGTGTAAGAGTATGTCCCATCCCTGCTACTTTCTTTATCTGCCTAGAAATTGAAGTCACCTTTTTAAATACTATTAATTTTTATAGTAATAATTTCCTTGCTTTATTTTTTAAGTTTCACCATTTAAATATACATCTTTAGACAACGTAATTTAGTCTTGGAAAAATTGGGTTTGGGGGTATGTATTAATTCTGTACTATCTGCTTCACTTTTCTTTTTTTTTTTTTTTTCTTTTTTAAAATTATTTTTATTATGTACATTTAAGGTATACAACATATGGGATACATATAGATAGTAAAAATGTTACTACAGCGAAGCAAATTAACATAGCCATCATCTCACACTTTCCCATTTCTTTGTTTTTGTTGCAAGAGCAGCTAAATTCTACTCCTTTAGCATGAATTCCACATACTATACAATTGTATTACCTAGGGTCCTCATGTACATTATTTCTCTAGACTTGTTCATCCTACATATCTGCTACTTTGTATTCTCAGACCTACATCTCCCTATTTCCTTCCCACTGACCACTACCCCTAGTAACTACTGTTTTGTTCTCTCTCTCTGTATATTTGAAATTTTTAGATTCCACATATAAATGAGATTATGCAATATTTTTCTTTCTGTGTCTGTCCTGTTGCACCTAGCGTAATGTCCTTTAGGCTTATCCATGTCATGGCAAATGGCAAGATCTCATTCTTTTTTAGGAATGAATAATATTCCATTATATATATGTACCACTTGATAATATTAAATTTCTTTATCCATTCATTAATCAATGGACACGTAGTTGTTTCCATATGTTGGCTATTGTGAACAATGCTGCAATGAATATGAGAAAGTAG
Source organism: Piliocolobus tephrosceles (assembly GCF_002776525.5). Lineage (NCBI taxonomy): Eukaryota > Metazoa > Chordata > Mammalia > Primates > Cercopithecidae > Piliocolobus > Piliocolobus tephrosceles. The sequence goes on from NC_045436.1 coordinate 87,596,440, forward strand.
ATATCTTTATAAGGTGGTGATTTCATTTCTTTTTTTTTTTTTTTTTAAAGAGTTTTTTTTTTTTTTTTTTTTT